>NC_079515.1:34303741-34326745 GCF_000801105.2 Raphanus sativus | reverse complement strand
AATAATTAAAAACGTTTTAAAAAGGGAAAATAAAATAAAACTTTTAAAATTTTATTTAATAAAAATAAACTTTGTAAAAAATAAAAATAATTTACAAATTTTTTTAATAAAAACGTTAAATAAACTTATTAAAAACATTTTACAAAGTTTTTATTTTTATAAAAAGTTTAAAAACTTTTAAATAAATTGTAATTAAATTAAAAATTTAAAATTTTAAATAAAAATAAAACTTTACAAAAAAATTAATAAAAACTTTAAACTAACTTTATAAAAAGAAACATTTTACAAGTTTTATTTTTTATAAAAAGTTTAAAACGTTTGTAACCATTTTAATTTTATCAAACTTTTTAATTAAAATATAAATTTTAAAAATGTTTTTTAATAAAAATAAAATTTGTAAACTTTATAAAGTAAAAATAAATTTTTACAAAAAAATGCATCTAAGTGTCAAAACACCACCCATGTTGTATAGATATGTATCATAGTGAACAAGAGTTTTGTGAAAAAAAAAACAAAAGAAAAACTATGGAAAAAACCATAGATTAATGAATAAGACAAGGGAAAATCATTTTTTAAAACATTTGACAAGCAAAATCGAAAATATAACACGTTTTAGGAAGTCTTAGAATATTTTTAGAAGATTTTTTAGAATATTTCCATAACTTAAATTTTCATTAATTTTCGCAGCAAAATCAGGTAATCTTATCCGTAGAAGGCGCATTTAAAAAGTTTAGAACATTGACAAAAATCCAGAACACGCATTCTACTTTTAGTAGACGGAAGAGTACATTTAGAAAAACACATTCCGCGAAATTTAGAATACTTATAAAAGTAGAAGATGCTTCCGGACGAAAAGTAGATAGCTTTAGGATTAGTAGAATGCGCATTCCACTTTTTTAGAAAATTAGTAAATAGTAGAATGTACATTCTAAAAATAGTAGATGAACATGTTTATTTTAGAAAACGCTTTCTACTATACCATTTTCCGTAGAAGGCACATTCTACCTTTAGTAGAACGTATTTTCAAATTCTTATTTATCAACTTTTTGAAAACAAAAAAATATCAGCATGTGTATTTGGTGTTTTATTAATTGTTTGTATTTTTAAATATTTTTTTGATTCACAAAAGTATTTTATTTCATTAGTTTTCAGAAATACAAAGGGTAAAAAGGAGAAAAATTGGACAAAAAATGATTTATACCAAAGGACAACACCCTTGTTTTTTTGTTCTCTATTAGTTTTCCCAAATTTTTTTCTTTGAAAATCTAGGAGCATAATACCTTTTATAAGTTTTCAAATAACTATTTCAACTCAGTTTTTCTTCAAAATAGTTTAGGAAATAATATTATTTTATATATTTTCTGTATGCTTTATAAAATATCATGATCATAATAAAGTATTGAAGAATAAAATTTATCATTTTAAATAAAATACATTAAATATCCTGAAATTTATTCAAGTCACCTTAAAGTTTGAACAATAACCTTACAAAGTCTATTCAAAGTTCAATTCTTTATAGTTTAGTTAAATTCTCTCAGATTAGTAATCCTATAGATCTTCTTAATGCATTTTTGTCAACTCTTCTTAATGCATTTCAACCAGTTAAACTGAACAGATCAATTTAAAACCGAAATATATACAAGGGAAAAGAATGTGATAAAATAAATGACATTTTATACTTTTTTTTTTGTGATTTGGCAAACTATTAAATTAAGGAAAATTGCTAATAGAGAACAAAAAAACAAGGGTGTTGTCCCTTTGGTATAAATCATTTTGTCCAATTTTTCTCCTTTTTACCCTTTGTATTTCTGAAAACTAATGAAATAAATACTTTTGTGAATCAAAAAAAATATTAAAAATACAAACAATAATAAAACACTAATATACACATGCTGATATTTTTTGTTTTCAAAAAGTTGATAAATAAGAATTTGAAAATACGTTATACTAAAGGTAGAATGTGCCTTCTACGGAAAATGGTATAGTAGAAAGCGTTTTCTAAATAAACATGTTCATCTACTATTTTAGAACGTACATTCTACTGTTACTAATTTTCTAAAAAAGTGGAATGCGCATTCTACTAATCCTAAAGCTATCTACTTTTCGTCCGAAAGCATCTTCTACTTTTATTAAGTATTCTAAATTCGCGGAATGTGTTTTCTAAAATGTACTCTTCCGTCTACTAAAAGTAGAATGCGTGTTCTGGATTTTTGTCAATGTTCTAAACTTTTAGAATGCGCTTTCTACGGATAAAATTACCTGATTTTTGCGAAAATTAATGAAAATTTCAGTTATGGAAATATTCTAAAAATCTTCTAAAAATATTCTAACTTCCTAAAACGTGTTATTTTTCGATTTTGCTTGTCAAATTTTTTTAAAAATGATTTTCCCTTGTCTTATTCATTAATCTATGGTTTTTCCATAGTTTTTTTTGTTTTTTTTTCACAAACTCTTGTTCACTATGAACATATCTATACAACATGTGGTGTTTTGAAATTAGGTGCATTTTTTTGTAAAATTTTATTTACTTTATAAAGTTTACAAATTTTATTTTTATTAAAAACATTTTTAAAATTTATATTTTTATTAAAAAGTTTGATAAAATTAAAATGGTTACAAACGTTTTAAACTTTTTATAAAAAAAAAAACTTTATAAATGTTTCTTTTTATAAAGTTAGTTTAAAGTTTTTATTAATTTTTTGTAAAGTTTTATTTTATTTTATAAATTTTATTTTTTTATTTAATTACAATTTTATTTAAAAAGTTTAAACTTTTTATAAAATAAAACTTTGTAAAATGTTTTTAATAAGTTTATTTAACGTTTTTATTAAAAAAATTTGTAAATTATTTTTATTTTTACAAAGTTTATTTTTATTAAATAAAATTTTAAAAGTTTTATTTTATTTTCCCTTTTTAAAACGTTTTTTAATTATTTTTTTAAATCTTTTAGTTTAATGTGTTTAATAAAAACTTTAAACAAACTATCTAAAATTGTAAATTTTATAAAAATAAAATAAAACTTTACAAAAAGTTTTTAATAAAAAGTTTAAACAAACTTATAAAAATACATTTAATTTTTTTCATTAAAAATTTTGATAAAATTAAAAAGTTTACAACATTTTAAACTTTTTATAAAAATAAAAATTTGTTAACTGTTTTTTATTAGGTTGATTTAACGTTTTTTATTTAAAAAATTTGTAAATTTTTTTTTTTATTTTTATTAAATTTTACAAAATTTATTTTTATAAAAAAAATAAAAGTTTTTATTTTTTTTTTCTCTTTTTAAACGTTTTAATTATTATTTTTTTAAAATTCTATTAATTTAATGTGTTTAATTAGATTAATCAAGGGTTAGTTTTGAGATTATGAAAGAAATTATACTAAAAAGACAACTAAATGATAGTTTTATACTATAGGGACAATCATGCTGAATTTTTGTTCCGTTTTGGCAATTTTCCCAAATTAAAATAGGCCAACTATTATAGACTCTTCGAGCATTTAAGCTGTATCACCTCCACTGGAGGCTAAAGCACTGGCGTTCGGGATGGATGTTTCATGTTTGTGAGATGAAAAAGATGCGGTATGAGTCAATCATTTTCGAAGAAGATGCTAAGAATCTCTACGAGTCATTAGCCACACTGGATAAGAAGCATTAACGCCAAGATTGCTGGATGCAGCGATTGCTATCTATGTCCACGACATTGTCGCCGTCTCGTCTTTGTACGAATACTGGTTCCAATATGTATCTGCCAGAAAAACTTACCTATATTGATCAACTTGCTAAGTGTGTTAAAGAAAATAATAGTGTGACTATATAAAATCAAATGGACAGATATGTGAATTTTGTAGACCAAATAAAAAAACCGAAATAAACCAATTTCGAAAATACACGTTTTCAGATGTACCAATTCCAAAATTGGAGAATCAGAGAATCTCAGCGGGAGCAGCTTCCTTGGTGTCGTGGCGCAATGAAAAGTCTTGTTGACTTATCTTCAGGTGCCACTGAACGACACGTGTCCCTCCATCACCGATTATCATGTCTCTTCCATCTACCGGCAGACACGTGTCTATCTCTCTACTCGCGATTGGTTTGATTCCTAAAACCACGACGAAGTCCACCACAGCGTTGCTTTGATTACACACTTTCTCTGCAAATCCGATTCGAAAGGAGATCCTCAAGAATTTTCCGATCAATTCGATTCTTCACGGAGGTAATCACGATTCTTCTTCTTCTTCTTTATTTGAATCCTTCTGTTTTTTTTTGGCTTTTGTGATCTGCCGATTTTGACTTTTACCGATCAATCATCGGATCTACTAGGTGGTTATGGAAGATCCTCAATGGCTTCATCGTACTCCAAAACCAGCGAGTACGAACTCTCCACGATCATATCAGGCGGAGTCGCCGCTCTACTAGTACTGATTCTGCTCTCCCTCGTGTTAACCGGAACCAAAAAGGGGAAGAAGAGAGGCGTTCCGGTGAAAGTAGGCGGCGAGGAAGGCTACGCGATGCGTCACGCCAGAGGTCCCGATCTCGTCGACATCCCCTGGCCAGGAGCCACGACTATGGCCGCCTTGTTTGAGCAGGCTTGTAAGAAGTACTCGAGCAACCGGGTGCTCGCTAGAGAGTTTATAGACAAGGAGGTCGTCACGTCTAGTGACAGCAGGAAGTTCGAGAAGCTTCATCTTGGGGAGTATCGGTGGCAGAGCTATGGAGAGGTCTTTGAACGTGTTTGCAACTTTGCCTCGGGGCTTGTTGGTGACATAACGTTGATACTAGGTCTGGGCATTCGGTCGTCAGGTCAGGTTCGGGTCAGGTCGGGTTCAGGTCGGTCCTTTCGGGTCGGGTCTAGGAGTTTAGAACTCAATAGGGTAATTTCAAATTTTCGTTTACATATTGGTTTGGATTGTATTGGGTCTAGATCGGGTCGGGTCTTAAATAGTTGGACCCATTCGGATAATTAGAATTTATCGGTTCGGTTTCGGGTCGGATTCGGTTCGGCTTCGACCTAAAAATACATAAAAATACAAAAGAACATCTGAAAATTTTTATATATTCGAAAATATTCTAAATTTTATTCAAAATTTGTGTGTTTTATTATATTAAAATATGTACACATATTAAATTAGACGAGATACAACAATAATTGATTGTCTCTTAGTGGTTGACTTCTTTGCTCTGTAGACAATTAATCCGTTTTTGACTTCCCCTCAACTTATTTTATTTAATTTACATTATTAATTCGGGTATCCATTGGATTTCAGATTCGGATCTGGCAGATCCAAGACCCGTATGTTCTCTACAACAAGACTCAATAGGATAATTTATTCGGATCGGTTCCTACCCAGAGCGGTTTTTTGGGTCGGTTTTGGGTTGGATCTTCGAATCAGGGTAAAATGCACATACCTAATTGATACTCGTGTCGCTATCTTTTCTGATACTCGTGCTGAGTGGTTTATCATGTAATTAATTTGAGTTTTTTAGGTGTTACTTAATTTGATGAACTTTTTTTGTATGACGGATCATACACATTCTTCTTCATGAGCTTTCTTTTCCATCTAATATTTTTATTAAAGGGATTAAACCCAATGGTCAGGTCCATACATCTTACAAGATTAAACACAGAGAACCCAGAACAAAAGAGTATACTAAGAAAACAGCTATTGGGTCTAAAGTCCATTCACAACACCGAGAGTAATTAGACGTCCCTTCCACGCGTCGAGAGATTTGCATGGCCATAACACGTGTCGAAATCCTCAAACAACAAGGAGACACACGTCTCAAGGGACCGCCTAATGAGTCACCGCCAGTCTTCCACCGAACCACCACCGGAAACACGAAATCGTTCCCAGATCTTCACCATCGACCATAACTGGAGAAGAGCAGCCACAATTCACTTCTTCTTCGCCTTCGTCGTCTGTTCTTTGACAACCATAAAGCATCAATCAGCAATGCCGAGAGCAATCTGGAATATCGAAGTCACGAACCATGCTAAGACCACGCCGAAACACTTGGATACCTTCATACGATAAGCCCACATCAACACAAGACATTGTGACGTGGAAACAAAAACGCCGACCGTTTCACCTTGACAACGTCGGAGCCAAAACCGGCCAGCCACCTAAAGATCAGGCGACACCAGAAAGAGGAAAATCCTAGATAAAACTAGATAAAAATAAATCCCGACCGACGATGTGTCTATAGAAGTCCACCGTCATCGGTCAGAGGACATAGATCAGAAAGTACGATCTTATAGAGAGAAGACGGAGGTTTGTAGAGAGAGACTAATCCCTTTTTGTTGTCTATACATTCTCCACTAGCTAAATAAACTACATGTCTAAATGGAAAAATATTAATTTAGGTGCTATTGATAGCTTAGTGATTTGTATGATTGCTGATAACAAATTGTATGATAATCCTTTCTTTCTTTTCACTTTATTGTATAAATGGAAACGGTCGTTAATCTTCTTAATTTTGCAGAAAATCAACAAAAGATATTGATCATAGTAGATAATCTTGAAATCTTAAGAACATTTATTTTAAGATAGCTAATTTTCCAATTCCTTTGAAAAGTTTGACCATGTTATTGGGTCTTGAAATACTGTAATAAGATTCTTGCAAAATTTTCTTAAATATTGATAGATCATATGCTAAAGTATATTTTACATAGCTCATGTTTGTCCTTAAAACTATTTCAATATCCTTCCAAATTCACTGAATTATGCTCTATGAATCCAAAAACCATCCATTTAACATATGTTTAACAAGCTTAAGGTTCAAAGTGTTAATTGATGATATAATGGTTTATCTTTTTTTCAGTTTCTTTTACATTCGATTCAAAGCACACTTTAGATTCAACTTCTACATGCTTTATTAGCCTAGAAAGTCTCTCGTGATTCCATCTAAATAGTTTGTTATTATAAACTTTTCAAAGATACCATATTATTCATTGATAAATATCTTTATGCAATTCCAAATTTTATTAACGTTTTCTTCTTTAAAATAGATAATCCATGTTTATATAAACATTTAAAAAAATTATTTTGCCTAATACCTCCCTCGTCTAGGTGAATTTGAGCTCTATTAAACCGTGTAATGGCACTCAAAAACTTTTCTCAGATATCCAATAATAGCAAAAAAACTAGACATAACACAGATAGGAAATGTGAGGATAATATATTTCATAAGAATCTCCTTCTGTTTGTTTGATAACCACCGACCAAACTATCCATCAATCATATGTTGTGATCTATTTTTAAGAAATACAAAAGCTTGTATTTTGAATCTTTGATCCACTGATATCTTTTCAAAGGATTCTATCCCATTTCATTGTCACTACCTAAAAAAGTTTTGATCATTTGTTTTATATTACCACACATATTCTTACAATATTTACTTGTATTAGTTATATCCATTTCATTAATATAATAATTTAGAATATACAATAAGGGAAAACAAATACATATAAAACTGATCTGTAACAACTAAATGATGTTTGACTGCAAGATTATGAACACAACCATTATTGGAAATGTCATTCTTAACGATTCTAATATATGATGCCAAAAAAAAGAAAAAAAAACAACTCTAATATATAAAATACACAATTATCTCGACAACTGATTACAAAATATTATTCTAGTCTTTATTTTCGTCAGAAGTGATCAAACTCATACAAGAAAAAAAATGCTAAACGTACAAATAATTATCAGTTCTTTTTTTTTTGTCAACTTTACAGTTCTATATCATGTATAGTGATCAAACTCATACAAGAAAAAAAAATGCTAAACGTACAAATAATTATCAGTTCTTTTTTTACCAAAACCTAGTTATTTTATAGTTCTTTTTTTTTGTCAACTTTACAGTTCTATATCATGTATAGTGTAATTACATTTTTAACATTCGGTAAACTTTGACTAATATTTTCTCGCAATTTATCAAAGTAACTTCAATTTGATAACATTTTTATGTATTATTGGCAATATTCATTTCATTAATAATTATATAATAATTATATAAATATATAATAATAATATTATCTATTTTTTTGTCTTATGACACACAACAACAAAGGCGAGAACTACAAGTACCCCTTTTATTTCTGGTGCGTCTACAAACACTGTCACATTTTGCTTCCATTGCAGGATTTCTGTTACACCAACCCAAGCAATCTTCGTTTCCTTGTTTTACTCCCAAAACTATTCACATAATAATAAAATATTAAATCATGTAGAAGTGAAGACATTAGCATAGCTAAAATTAAATGTCAGTATTCTAATACCTGAAACAATGTTGGTGCACTGAACATTTGATGTCACGAAGAAAATAGTAAAAACAAATGAGATTAATATATGTTTGGAGATATTCATTTTGTAAGATGTTTTCTAAATTGTTTGAGTGTTCTATTATATTTTAGATGGACACACACACATATATATATTAACATAGACTTGCATAAAAGGAAATTTTTAGAGAAAATCTTTCAATTAATTTTCTTAGATTATAGTCAAAATAATATTAAAGTGATTCCTTACCTAATTACATGTGTGGACATTTTATTTTCTTTCAAGTTACCTTGTCCATATATAATTCGTATATTGAAATAGATTTTTTAAATGGTAATAGATATAAATTTAAATTGTTATAATGGACTAAATATTTTCATTAACGTTTGTCTATATAACTCAACAATATGTTTAATTTATTTATTATTTACATTATTTTTTTTTATAAATTTGCATTTTATATTCAATGCATTCAGGGTTAGATAACAACTAATTATGAACTATCAGTTTTTGTAAGAGGTTTCTTTCACTTTAAACTTATATATTTTTATTAATTATTATTTTGCAAGATTTTGATATATAATTTACAATATATTTAGTATAATATGTTCATACAGTTATTCCAATCTTTTGTAAAAATATATATCATAATTTCTCTTATAATAGCAAAACACAGTCATGACAAGTTGCACAATACATACGTAATGCAAAGAGGTAAATTCTACTCAATAACCAAAAAAACTATATTTCACAAACTAACCATATTACCACTAGGCTTGATCACTATTACTTATACCCGGTTTATACTTGCTACTTAACTCGGTTTGGTTTGAAAAAACAAATACTTACTACAATCAAGTCGAATAACAAGTAAGCGGAATTTATTACTCGTAAGTACAAGTCGAGTATCAAATATATTTTTATTTTTAATTACTTGGTTTTATACTTGGTTTGTTACTTGTTTTTTTACTTGTTCTATTATTTATTATATACTAGATACGGATCTGCACTGTGCGAAGATATTGTTTTTGTCTAATTTTTATTAAAATTATTCAGATTAGATCTGGTTATTTGGTTTTTGATTTCGATTCTGGTTTGGTTCTAAAAGTTTAGGATCCGTTTGAGGAATTAGAAAATTTGGTTTGCTTTCATTTTGTTTTTCGGTATTTGGTTCATGTAACCAAGGTCAATGCCTATCTTTATTTTGTCTTTAGCTATTATTTAAAACAGTTAATAACTCATGCTTGAAAGTTTGTATGTTTATATGAAGTTTTTTTGGATATCAAGTATTTCATATTTAATTTCAAGTAGTCAAGGAAAACATGTTAAGTAATTGAGAAGATCAAGTATCAAATTAAGTCAAGTAAAAGACAAAATCAAGTAATAAATCAAGTCAAATAGTCAAGTAAAGACAAAATCAAGTAATAAATCAAGTCAAATAATCAAGTAAAAGATAAAATCAAGTAATAAATCAAATCAAAATAGTCAAGTAAAAGATAATTAAAATCAAGTAATAAACCAAGTCAAGTAGTTTACAAGTATCCAAAAAAATTATGAATACTTGAGATAGCGAGTACTTGTTCAGAACGGGTCAATTAAAAGTAAAAAATACAACTACTTGAAACATACCAAGTCAGTTTTGAGATCAATATCAAACAAAAGGATTATATTGGCACATGTGCAACAATAACACTGGTTGATAAAAAATTTAACATTTTTGCTGCATCCTAGTTATTTGAGATCAATATCAAATAATATTCTTTATAAAAATAAAATATATCAAAAATTTTAACTTTTATGGTCTATAAATAGAGATTTGGTTTATTTAGTTTGGATAAAGAAAAAAAAATGAATTTTTATTACAATCTTATCATTATCTAAAAGAAAATACTATTTCAATTTGATTAAAAGTAATTTTGTGTTAAAATTTAAATTTAAAATTATTTAATTTTAGTTATTATAGTTTTTATTATAAAATACAATTAAAAAGAAGAAAAATATGAGAAACAAAAATGGATAGAATGTTGAATTTTGTAGATTATTAAAGTAAAAAATAAATAAATATTGAATTAATAGGTGGAAGAAAGAGAAGATGATGTGGAAAGTTAAAAAGTTGCCGACCAAATAAACAAAAATCGAAACAGACCAATTTAAAAAAAAAAAAAAAAATACTCGTTTTCAGATGTATCCGGTTCCAATTCCAAAACTGGAGAATCAGAGAATCTCAGCTTCATTGGTGTCGTGGCGCAACGAAAGTCTTGTTGACTTATGGTGCAGGTGCCATTGAAAGACACGTGTCCCTCCATTCACCGATTACTATTTCTCTTCCATCCGCCGGCTGACACGTGTCTATCTCCGTACACGCGATTGGTTTGATTCCTAAAACCACGACGGCTTCTCGAGCCAAAAAAAAGAAGACGAAGTCCACCACCACCACAGAGCTTTGCTTTGATTACACACTTTCTCTCCAATCCGATTCGAAAGGAAAATCCTCAAGAAACCTCCGATCAATTCGATTCTTCTTCACTGAGGTAATCACCGATTCTTCTCGATTCCTTAACCTTCATCATCATTTGGATCCTCGTTTTTTACTTTTGCGATCTGCCGATTTCGATTTTTTTTTTTTACCGATCAATCAATCAATCAGATCTACCAGGTGGTTATGGAAGATCCTCCAATGGCGACCAGCGAGTACGGACTCTCCACGATCATAGCAGGCGGAGTCGCGGCTCTACTAGTACCAATCCTGCTCTCCGTCGTGCTAAACGGAACCAAAAAGGGGAAGAAGAGAGGCGTTCCGGTGAAAGTAGGCGGCGAGGAAGGCTACGCGATGCGTCACGCCAGAGGTCCCGATCTCGTCGACGTCCCCTGGCCAGGAGCCACGACGATGGCCGCCTTGTTTGAGCAGGCTTGCAAGAAGTACTCGAGCAACCGGTTGCTCGGGACTAGGGAGTTTATAGACAAGGAGATCGTCACGTCGAGTGACGGCAGGAAGTTCGAGAAGCTTCATCTCGGGGAGTATCGGTGGCAGAGCTATGGAGAGGTCTTTGAGCGTGTTTGTAACTTCGCCTCGGGGCTTGTTGGTGGTGTTGGACATAACGTTGATACTCGTGTCGCTATCTTTTCTGATACTCGTGCTGAGTGGTTTATCGCTTTTCAGGTAATTGATTTGTGTTTTTTTTTCATTAGGCTTTTGCTTAGTTTTGATGAAATTGATTTTTGTTTCTTGTTTTTTGCTAATTACAGGGATGTTTCAGGCAGAATTTAACTGTTGTTACTATCTATGCTTCTTTAGGAGAGGATGCTTTGATTTACTCACTCAATGAGGTTGGTGTGGAGGCTTTTTTTGTTACTAGTCTTAGTGTTGGATCTCTGAATCTTGGTGTTAAATTGTTGGCAGACTCAAGTGTCGACCCTGATATGCGATTCAAAGCAACTCAAGAAGTTGTCTGCGATACAATCAAGCTTGAAGACTGTAAAGAACATTATTTACATTGAGGAAGATGGAGTTGAGGTTGCTTCTAGTGACGTGAATGGTCTTGGTGACATCACTGTTTCGTCCATCTCTGAAGTTGAGAAACTGGGGAAGGAGAAACCTGTTGAGCCGAGCCTTCCTTCCAAGAATGGAGTTGCTGTTATAATGTTTACCAGTGGTAGTACCGGTCTACCAAAGGTGTGCTGGACTGTGTCTTCTCTCTTAGTTATAAGAAAGCAGAAACCATATTTTATTTTCCTCTACCAGTCTGCAGTGTTATCCTAACCTTACTTTTGTGCGGGTTTACTCAGGGAGTTATGATTACCCACGGGAATCTAATCGGAACTGCTGCAGGAGTTATGAAGGTGATTCCAAAGCTGAATAAGAATGACGTGTATATTGCATATTTACCTTTGGCGCATGTGTTTGAGCTGGAAGCTGAGGTATTTCTCTGAGCTCTCGCTCCCTTTAGTACTTCTACCTTATTCTCTTACTTCGTTCTTACCAAATTATTTGTGTCAGATTGTGGTCTTTACATGGGGTAGTGCCATCGGTTATGGCTCAGCAATGACTTTAACTGACACTTCAAATAAAATTAAGAAAGGAACCAAAGGAGATGTTTCAGTTCTAAACCCAACTCTCATGACTGCAGTTCCAGCTATTCTTGATCGTGTCCGTGAAGGAGTTCTTAAAAAGGTATCATCGTAGTGATAACGATGTTGTGAGTGTTTTTGCAGTTACTTACTAGAATCGGTTATTCTTGTGTACGTGACAAAAATCTAGGTTGAGGAAAAGGGTGGCATGGCGAAGACTCTCTTTAACTTTGCTTACAATCGCCGGTTAGCAGCTGTGAACGGAAGTTGGTTTGGTGCCTGGGGTCTGGAGAAAATGTTTTGGGATACTCTAGTCTTCAAAAAAATACGCGCTGTGCTTGGAGGACGCATCCGATTTATGCTCGTTGGAGGGGCTCCTCTGTCTCCTGATTCGCAACGCTTCATCAATATCTGCATGGGGTAAGGAATCTTCCTTTGCAATACGAGTCTTGTCCCATGTTGGCTTAGGCAAACGCCATTGAATTCTTTTGGATGTTTTTCTTCTACATTTTTTTGTACGTTGGTATGTTTGCTAGCTGAAATTCATGTGCTTTGTGCTTGTCTGTATTCTTCTTAGTTGGTTCTGATTGTGATTGCGTATTGTTTTACGTCAGGTCTCCAATCGGTCAAGGATATGGATTGACTGAAACGTGTGCTGGAGCTACGTTTTCTGAGTGGGACGACCCTACTGTTGGACGCGTGGGACCACCACTCCCATGTGGCTACATTAAGGTTTGCAACGAGCATTCAGTCCGTGTATGTAAACTTGTTGTGATCATGAATAACAAGCGTCATCGATATTTATCTTGCAGCTTGTTTCTTGGGAAGAAGGTGGCTATAGAGTTTCAGACAAACCAATGCCTCGAGGGGAGATTGTGGTAGGTGGTAACAGTGTAACAGCAGGTTACTTCAACAATCAAGAAAAAACAGATGAGGTTTACAAGGTAAAAGAAGCATATTGCACACACCGGACGCTTAGTTATTCTGCTTGCTGTACAGATTTCTAATGATCAACATGAACAATTTCAGGTTGATGAGAAGGGCACGAGGTGGTTTTACACAGGAGACATTGGGAGATTCCACCCGGATGGATGTCTTGAAGTTATTGACAGGAAGAAAGATATCGTTAAACTTCAACATGGGGAATATGTATCCCTTGGAAAGGTTTGCCTATATAAAACCTAAAGTAAAGGATTGTACATGATAAAATATTCTTATCCCTTTGCATTGTCTGGATCATAATCATAATTCACAGGTGGAGGCAGCTTTGGGTTCAAGCAATTACGTTGACAACATTATGGTACACGCAGACCCAATGAACAGCTACTGTGTCGCTCTTGTTGTACCATCACACGGAGCAATAGAGAAATGGGCAGAGGAAGCAGGAGTTAAATCCAGCGACGTCTCTGAGCTATGCGAGAACGGTGAAGCAGTCAAGGAGGTTCAACAATCTCTTACCAAGGTTTGTGTTTCAGTATTCATCGTTAGTTTTTTTTTTTAACAGTTACAACAACGGCTAAAATTGTTTTCAAAATGTGCTGGGTTGCAGGCAGCAAAGGCGGCAAAGCTAGAAAAGTTTGAAATCCCAGCAAAGATAAAGTTATTGCCGGAGCCGTGGACACCAGAGTCGGGACTAGTGACAGCTGCTCTCAAAATAAAGAGGGAGCAAATAAAGGCAAAGTTCAAAGATGAACTCCACAAGCTGTATGCCTAAAGTCTTTATATATATAACACTTGTAACAAAACTTCATATTTGTTTGTGTTTTTCGGCTTTACTTTACATTAATAAAGTTTGATCATAAGGGGGTTTTTCTCCCTCTTTTGGTTTCTCACTCCAACTCGTTAAGAACAGAGAAACACAAGAGAGTAAAATCAGTGATCATGAATCGAAAAAGTAAATCCACCTAAAGATATGCAAGGAGATGAAGTGGTAATCAATCATCCATCGGATTGTGATAGTGAGCATTGACGGTCGCCACGAGAGGAGAAGATACGAAGAAGGCTATAATAGCATAAAAATGTTACCTACATCTTTTGGGTCAAACTATGCAACAAAATGTACAAGGATGCATACTGGCATAAAATGTTGGACTGATATCGATGCGTTGAGTTTTTTTCACCAACCATCTCAGTCTCACGTTGGTTTTATATTTAAACCACGTGGTAATCACCCAACTGCCAAATATTTTCATAATAATAAAACTGTACTATAGTTGGGTTTGATCCTCCGACCCCAGAATCATCAAAGCATTTCATATTCCCCGGCAATGGAAGCACTAGTTCCGGTTCAAAGTGCTGGACAGAGACTTCCGGTTAGACTGGTCTCACCTTCTCTCCATCGGTGTATCGGTTCTGTCTCCATCAGACGTCCAGTCTCAGGTTTTGCCATGGACACAAGGATCAGTTCCAAAACTCCGTCGCAGTTCACGATCCGGGCTCAACAGGTACAGCACCGTTTTCTTCTCCTTTGTGATTAAACTTTATTGTTTCTTCTGTCTCTTTTGATTCTAAGAAAAGAAAACCCATTAACAAAGGTCGAGCCTTTCGTTTTGATTGTCTGTGGTCGATTTATAAACCCTAGCTGAAACCAATTTGGGGGTTATTCTTATCTAATTATATTAATCTGTTGCTGAAAGTATTTGCCTTTTTTTTTTCTTCTTTCTGAAAGCAGAGCTTAGGTGTTGCTTCTTCTTCTTCTTCTTCATCAGTAGAGAATGATCTAAGAATCAAGGAATGGGAAGTAGACATGTATCAGAATGAATTAGCTATTAGCCAAGGTATCAGGATCAGGAGAAAACCACCAAGCAAGGCTCCACTGGGATATTCTGGACCCTTTGAGCTAAGATTGCATAATGCTGATTCTCCCACTAACATCTTGGAGGAGATTACTTGGTACAAAGACCAAGAAGTTTCCAGGGTAAAAGAGTTTTCTTCTTCTACAACCCCCTCTTTTTTTTTGCTTCTTCAAGGCTATATGAGTTTGTTGTTGTTAATGGTGATTGTCTTTTTTTTTCAGATGAAGGAAGTGAACCCACTTGAGGCGTTAAAGAAAGCTGTAGAGAATGCTCCTCCCACTAGGGATTTTGTGGGTGCGCTTAGGATGGCTCATCAAAGGACTGGCTTCCCTGCTTTGATCGCTGAGGTTAAGAAGGCTTCTCCTAGTAGAGGAATCCTGAAAGAGAATTTTGACCCGGTATTGTTGATTCTTATTTTCTATTCCATTTCTGTAAAATGTTAAAGATCGTCTTCTAGAATATAGTTATCAGGACTCTGACTAAGCTAGTAAAGGTTTAAGTAGAATTGTTGTGTTTCTCATTTTGCAGTTTGAATTAACATTTTTTTTCTTTTGAATGGTTCCCCAATATGATTCACTGTTGTTCTTACCTGAATGGTCTTTCATGATTCCTCTTCTTGTGTTGCTGACAGGTCGAGATTGCTCAAGCTTATGAAAGAGGCGGTGCTGCATGTCTCAGTGTTTTGACTGACCAAAAATATTTCAAGGTTTCACTTGTTGTGTATTCACTCACCTGCAGACATCTTACACACATTTGCAATGTATTTTTTTCTAAACATTTGTCTTGGTTTGGTTCGACAGGGAGGTTTTGAAAACTTGGAAGCAATAAGAAGCGCTGGTGTGAAGGTATTATTATTCTCTTACCAAAGTCTCGTTTCTCTTCTTTTGTTGTTTTTAATAATGATGAAGACAATTTTTTTGTTTTTTTTCGTAAGCCTTGCTTCTTTTTGAATATTACTTGCAGTGTCCCCTATTATGCAAAGAGTTTATTGTAGATCCATGGCAGATCTACTATGCTCGGACTAAAGGTGCTGACGCAGTTTTGCTCATTGCTGCTATATTGACTGACCTGGAAATAACCTACTTGCTTAAGCTCTGCAAGAAGCTTGGTTTGGCTACCCTTGTTGAGGTCTTTTTTTTATCTTGCTTTTGATTATTGTTGAGAATACTTTTAGTTTGGCTCTTAAAATACGCTTGGCTATCAATTAGGTGCACGATGAGAGAGAGATGGGTCGTGTTCTTGGGATAGAAGGGATCGAGCTTGTTGGCATCAATAACCGAAGTCTTGGTAATGAAGTATTTTTTGTTACATATCTCTAGTTGTGATATCTCTTGGTGTTTCTTGTTGTGGAAAGTTTACAAATTAAAGTTTTTTTTGTGTGTTTCAGAAACATTTAAGGTGGACATTAGTAATACAAAGAAGCTTCTTGAAGGGGAGCATGGTAGACAAATCCGCGAGAAAGACATGATTGTAAGTAGTTCTTGTTTCCATTAGGGTCTTTTCACAACTTCCTGAGTTTCTCTGATCATGATGGTCGTGTTATTTGGGTTTTTTTTAAGGTGGTTGGTGAATCTGGTTTGTTTACACCTGATGATATTGCCTATGTACAAGCCGCTGGAGTTAAAGCGGTAAGCTTTTCACAACTATCTATCAAAAGGCTGCTTGGTGTAACTTCTTCAAGTTTTTAAATTAGATGATTGAAAATACTCTGATTTGTGAGTTTATTCTAATTTTTGCAGGTATTGGTTGGTGAGTCCATTGTGAAGCAAAACGACCCTGAGAAAGGCATAGCTGGACTCTTTGGCAAGAACATTTCTCATACTTAGAAACCATGTCCCTGAGCTCACATCTCCAACTATGTTTCTTGGTACATTTTGTATCTTGTTTTGAGAATTGAAGAAAGACTACAAAGGCTTGTTTGTTTTCTCTATTGTATCAGAATCTGTCATAAACTTCCAAATAAATTGAATTTAGATTACTTTTAAGAAGCTTTTGAAAACACCATTTAAATTGAATCTAGATTTACTTAAACTGTAATACCCTCTTTAATTACAGTTGAAATCGACTAAAAAAAATGAAATGAAAGCTGCTTCACGAAGGACAAGTTACTCTTGAGGCGTCAGATAACAGCCTCTTAGGTACTCTGCTTCTTATGATCCTTCCCCTGCAAGTTCATGAAAAAAAGTCTAACTAAGTCTTCAAGGTGTCTCTCTAAACATAAGAACACATAACACGCACCTTTTAAGTAACCATTGGTCCCATGTACTCATCAAACGATAACAGTTCGACAAAGCTCAATGCTGGGCGTTGACTCAGTGGTTTTAAACACAACTTCGACTGATTCGACCTTCCCCCAAATCTCACCTCCTTGATTTCTTCTCAAACCGATCTCCACGCACCATATACTTTTCTCACCCTCATAATCCCACCACTGGGTCTGGTTACCGACCAAAATCACAAGGTTCCCACCAATATTACCCATTTTAGACTCGTAACCATACTGATAGAGACAAGGAGGCAAACCATTCACATCTTTAATTTTAACAGGTCTCCAAACTTGCTTCTTCAGATCAAACACGATTATCAAATGTCCGAGAGAACGGCCAGGATCAACGTTGAACAGCATACCATCAACCACACAAGACGATGCTTGCCACAAATTCCTCAACTCATGCCCACCGGCCCATGTTTCTAGTCTACGTCCTTTAGGATCGTAAGCATGACACCATGCACGTTCACTCAAAGTGTAAATCTCATGTTTCACCACAGCATACGTCACGAACTCACACCTCACGTTAGGTACCAACGCCATCGGCCACGTCCACCTAAGCCAGATTTTTCTCTCTAGATCAAACGCTTCGACCCAATTCGCGGAGGACGACGGTGTCTCGCAACATATATCATTTCATTTAAAGTGTGTTTTATGTGTAGTAAATTTATGGTCCGTGAGGAGAACTTTTAACATGTACTATACGATTTTTAAAAATTTAGATGAGAAATAAATTATTAAATGTGTCAATTTTTTTTAATTTTATTATATTAAAATATTTAAATGTTTATCTTAATTTTGTGGATAAAAATTGAACTTTTAAAACGTTAAATATGTTCAGTGAGTGAGGTTGTGAAGTACATTCTGATACAAACTACCAAGATTTTATCTATAGTTCTATTATATATCATTGTAAATTATTCTGTATTGCATTAATTTAAAATGATTTATATTTTCTGAAATTACATGTTAATATATAATATTTTGTGTGTTTTAGTATTTTTATAATAATATTAAAATTTATCTAAATATAATTACATAATAAATACGATAGTCCGTTCTTGTTTGGTTGTTGATGCTGAGGAAGCTAACATTGATTTGGATTGTGTTCTTATTTTCACTTATGAAATCATTTTCACAGTTGCAACAAGAATAAGCACTGACTACCATCTATAATTAAATAACTCTGAAACTTTAAAGTTTTTTTTCTTTTTTTTGAAAAAAGGGCTTGATAACTTTAGACTTTTGCAACTCTGATTTTATCATTTACTTGGAAACTCTTCAAAGTCACTCTTTGAGTCGTCCTCTGACTCTGGCTGCCTCCATCCGTTCCCACAGATAACTGAAGGTATATGTCTTGCTTACACATCTCTTCTTACTCGCATCATGTGAATTTGGAATCTCAAGTCGTTCTCGATCGTTGACTTTCTTGGTCGAAATGTCCCAGGGAGAGCCTTTTACTTGGATACTGCAGTAATGGACAGTGGAGCTCATCAGATCTTTAATGGAAAAGAAGACAACTACGGAGGTATAGTGGTGAACTTGATGGAAATGGAACCCATGACTGCTCAGGATTTTGAGGCAAAGCTCGATGTTTCACTTAAGTCGTGGAAGGTTCAGGTATTATAAGACACTTAAAGACTCTAAAGCCTTCCAATATTTCTTTTAGTGTAGTCCACCAGTGAATCTCAAAAGCTGCCTCGTGAGCTTTTTTTTTAGTCTTGTTGACTTTGGGACATGGATTTGCAGGGGAAGAGAGGAATTTGGATAAAGCTATCTAGTCAGCTTTCTAGTCTTGTTGACAGTGCAATAAAGGTAAGAAGACTTTATGTTATGTTTCGTGAATGTGAATTCTGTTTTTGGATTGATTCTTGTTCTGCTTTGGTGATTTGTTAGAGAGGGTTTACATACCACCATGCGGAGAATGAGTACGTGGTTCTTACATCTTGGATCTCAGAGTCACCTAGCACTATTCCTGCCAATGCTTCTCATCGTATTGGGATCGGTGCTTTTGTGCTAAACAAGAGCAGAGAGGTAACTAATATTATTTGGTTTTATATGTCTCCTGTCCATCACGTTTAAATCTTAACGTATTGAAAAGGGCCGAATTGCTTAGAATTTTTGGTGTTAGATCATATAAGAATATAGGATACAGTTGGATGGATGACAGGAGCATTGGAATAATATTAGGTTTGCTGTATCATGTTTCTTTTAATTATTGCCGATTCTTTCTTTGGTGTACAACAAGAGCTGAAACTTACATTTGACTGAACCTGGATCAACAATTTTCCATTTGCAGGTCCTTGTGGTTCAGGAGATTGGTGGTCCTTTCAAAGGGACAGGAGTGTGGAAGCTTCCTACCGGTCTTATTCAAGAGGTGAGTTTATGGGATCTTGGCTCAGTTTTTTTTGTGTGTGTAATGTTATCTTTGTAAGAATCTCAATGAACTAAATTTTGTATATAGAACCAATGTGTTGTTTCAAAAAAAAAAAAAGAACCAGTGTGTTAATTACAAACTCTTCCAACTCCAAGATAACTTTGCATGTTTCCATACACTCCTATTTCTTCAACTTTGTATAGAGATATAGTCCACAAAGCCCTTGATATATTTATGCTTATGCATCTCCCTCTATTATGAGACCTAAGCTAACTGAAATATCTAAATCCCACAGGGTGAGGATATTTGGACAGGAGCAGTTAGGGAAGTGGAAGAAGAAACTGGTGTATGTACCTAGCTTTAGAGTTTTGGATTTTCATATTGATATTGCAATCTAGTATCCATGTTTTGTTCTGCTCTTTTTCTTCAGATTAAGACAAAATTTGTGGAAGTCTTGGCTTTCAGGTAAAACAGAAAGATCTATTCAACCCTTCTTTATTAGGTACCTCTAGGACCTGTTTAATCTTATTATCATCTTTTTGTTGGTATCACGCTAGGGAAAGACACCAATCATTCTTTGAAAGAAAATCAAGTATATTTTCCCTCTGTGAGTTGGAGGCAAGCAATTTTGAAATCAAGAAACAAGACTCTGAGATATTGGATGCAAAGGTAGTGATTCTCTTACATGACGTGATAAACCTGAATCTGCAGAAATTGTATCAGCTAGATTTCTCTTGTTTTTGTGTTTCTCAGTGGATGCCAATAGAGGAATATGTCAACCAACCTTTTAACCAGAAGAACGAGATGTTCAGATTCATGGCTAACATCTGCCTAAAGAGGTCGAAGGAGAAGGAGAAGTACGCAGGTTTCTCCACTGTCCTGACTAAGAATTCAGCTGGTAAGGAAAGCCATCTTTACTGCAGCATTGACCACGCCGACCTCCTCAACCGAAAGTGTGACCAAGCCTCCACCTCTCTCTTCACAACTCTTTTCCACAAGTGTTTCTGTTTCACTTAAGTCCTCTCGTCTCCTGTCTCCTGTCCCATGTATGATAAAAACAGCAAGCTTGCTGTCTATGCAAATACTGTGAGATGCAATCTAAGTCCCACTTTAGATATTAGACAAAGAAAAGTCTAATGTATAAAGAAAAGTTCAATTCTAATTAGTACGAGGTCTTTTGGGATGGAAACAAAAAAATAAATTTATGCGAGTTTATCATTAAGGCCTAAAGTGGACAATATCGTACTAATGGTCAATATAGAGTTGGACATGGGCTTTTACAATCCCAACAAATACTCCCTTCACAGTTCTGTTTCTTGGGTTTAACGTCTTTATTCTTAGAGTGTCCAAAATCCAAAATTTAAGAAGCCATCAGCTGGGTTTGCAATGTGTTACAATGAACTCGAGAAAACTGAACCGAATTCAAACCAAAATTCGATTGAACATGCCTGCTAATTTTAGCAATCCAAATTCACCAAACTAGTTCCTAGCAATACCAAGGCCCAATTAAGGCCCAACACACTAATTCGGGCAACGTCAGAACCATAAACAAAATTAGGGTCACTTATCGAAAGAGTGAATTTGAACAGAAGTTTTTGAGATTTATTGGTCCGATTCCTTCTCTTCTGCTCCTCGCATTTCATTCTCATGTTTTCTCTGATAATCCGCGGAAGAAGAAACTCACCGGAGCTGCACAAATGGCATAACCTGAGAGCTTCACTGAAAGCTTTTCTCAGTTCCTTCTCATCCGCTAGTGTTGCTGATGTGAGCCGTCGAAAAGGTAACAGCTTTACCGTCTCTTACCTCGTCGAATCTCTGGGCTTCACCACCAAACTCGCCGAATCAATCTTCAGGAGAGTCACCACCACAGAGGAGGCCAACAAGGGTAACAATCCAGACTCCGTTCTTAGTCTTCTCAGGAGTCACGGTTTTACAGATTCTCACATCTCCACCATCATCAGGACATATCCAAGACTCCTCTTACAAGATGCCGAGTCATCACTCGCTCCCAAGCTTCGGTTTCTAACTTCTCGAGGAGCTTCGACCTCCGAGCTCACCGAGATTCTCTCCAAAGCCCCCAAGATCCTGGGGATCAAAAAGGACAAAGCTTTCAGCAGGTACTACGATTTCGTCAGAGAGATCATATCAGCCGACAGCGAGAGCTCCGAGTTCGGGAAGTTATCGGAGGGCAGTGCGCAGGAGAACAAACTGAGGAACGTGTTGGTTTTGAGAGATATGGGTGTCCCTCAGAGGTTGCTTCTCCCTTTGCTTATCTCTAATCACCACGTCTGCTGCGGGAAAGAAAAGTTCGAAGAAACTCTCAAGAAAGTCGTCGAGATGGGGTTCGAACCCGCGACATTTAGGTTCGTCGAAGCTCTGCGCATGCTTTACCAGCTGAGCGACAAGACGATACAAGAGAAACTCTGTTTCTACGAAAAGCTAGGCTTTTCCGTGGGGGAGGTGTGGGAGATGTTCAAGAAGAATCCGAGCTTTCTTCCTCTCTCGGAGAAGAACGTGTTGAACTCCATCGAAGCGTATCTAGGGTTAGGGTTCACCAGAGATGAGTTTGCGACGCTGGTCAAGTGCCATCCTCAGTGTCTTAACTATTCCGCTGAGCTGGTGAAGAAGAAGGCTGAGTTTCTGGTGAAGGGTATGAACTGGCCTGTGAAGGCTTTGGTTTCGAATCCTACGGTGCTTGGATACAACTTGGAGAAGAGGACTATCCCGAGGTGTAACGTGATCAAAGCTCTCATGTCAAGAGGTTTGCTCGGAGGTGAAGGTGAACTCCCTTCGCTTGGCTCTGTTTTGGTGTGTACGGACCGTGCGTTTTTGAAAAGGTATGTGATGAAGCATGATGATGGTGATGATAAGAAGCTTGTGGCTGAGTTGATGGATATCTTTCACCGGAGATCGTGTTTCATAGGCTTTGTCAAGGGTTGTTTTTTTTTCTATACGCGGTGAAGAATGGGAAGCAGATACGTGATGGCTTTACAATAGTACTTGATTAATGCTATGTGACAGTTTGGTTGATATGATAAAACAAAGAACTTTTGAGACATTCTTTAGTAAAAACTTTCGAATTCAAACCATGTTTGCCGTCTGAAATCAAATTTGGTCTAGGTTGGGTTGAACATGAACTGACGAGGATGATCTTCAAAACAAGCAAGCCCGTATTAATGTCGTTGAGTGTTGATATCGATGTTGCGATTATA
>NC_079515.1:34166708-34303641 GCF_000801105.2 Raphanus sativus | reverse complement strand
TATATATATAAATGTATATATATATTATATTAGCAGATCTAAATTCTTCTCAAAACTAAAAAAATATCACTAAGAAAACAAATAATGCACAAAAATGTAAACATAAATTTGTACAAAACTCATAAACAAACAAAACGTATCGAATAAAAAAATTTAATAATTTTTTGTTATTCCAAAATAATGCTGCCTTCTAAAAATACAGATCAAAATTTAATTTATTTGAAAATCTAGGAGCATAATACTGCTATAGTTTTCAATAAACTATTTCAACTCAGTTTTTCTTCAAAATAATCTAGGAAATAATATTTTTTTGTATATATTTTCTGTATGTTTATAAAATATCAATGATCATAAAAAAGTATTCAAGAATAAAATTTATCATTTTAAATAAAATACATTAAATATCCTGAAATTTATTCAAGTCACCTTAAAGTTTGGAACAATAACCTTACAAAGTCTATTCAAAGTTCAATTCTTTATAGTTTTAGTTAAAATTATCTTAGATTATTAATCCAATAGATCTTCTTAATGCATTTTTTTGTCAACTCTTCTTAATGCATTTAAACCAGTTAAACTGAAACAGACCAGTTTTTTTTTTGGTCAAACTGAAACTGAAACAGACCAGTTTAAAACCGAAATATTAAAAGGGAAAAGAATGTGAAAAAATAAATGACAATTTTATATATTTTCTTTTTTTGTGATTTGCAAACTATTAAACCAAAATAGGCCAACTATTATAGACTCTTCGAGCATTTAAGCTGTATCACCTCCACTACCGGCTAAAGCACTGGCGTTCGGGATGGATGTTATAGATTTGTTAGTGGTTTTGGTGAAAAAATGCATTTTATGGTTTTGTCATTTTTCTTGAGTAACAAATTAATATTTGGTTAAATTTGTAATTTTGTAAACTATATAAATTGTATAATAGACATTATGCTATTTTGAATGGAGATGGTCCATTCAAATGGTCCAATTTGGTTCAGCCAAATTGACTCTAAGATTAAACCTAAAATTTTAAAAGTCATTCAAATGAACCATCCGAATGAGATGTACTTTTAATGTTTAAACGAACAACAATCTCATTTCCATTCAAATGGATCATTCAAATGGAGAAATAAACATGCCCTAAGTCAATCATTTTCGAAGAAGATGCTAAGAATCTCTATGAGTCATTAGCCACACTGGATAAGAAGCATGAACGCCATGATTGCGGTGATGCAGCAATTGCTATCTATGTCCAAAACATTGTCGCCGTCTCGACTTTGTACGAATGCTGGTTCCAATATGTATCTCCCAAAAAACTTACCTATATTGATCAACTTGCTAAGTGCGTTAAAGAAAATAATAGTGACTGTAAATAATCAAATGGACAGATATTTGAATTTTGCAGACCAAATAAAAAATCGAAATAAACCAATTTTGAAAATACACGTTTCAGATGTACCAATTCCAAAACTGGAGAATCAGAGAATCTAAGAGGGAGCAGCTTCCTTGGTGTCGTGGCACTATGAAAGTCTTGTTGACCTATCTCCCGGTGCCACCGAACGACATGTGTCCATCCATCACCGATTACCATGTCTCTTCCATCTACAGACGGACACATGTCTATCTCCCTACTCGTGATTGGTTTGATTCCTAAAACCACGACGAAGTCCACCACAGCGTTGCTTTGATTACACACTTCCTCTGGAAATCCGATTCGAAAGGAAATCCTCAAGAAACTTCTGATCAATTCGATTCTTCACGGAGGTAATCACGATTCTTCTTTTCTTCATTTGAATCCTTCTGTTTTTTTGTCTTTTCTAATCTGCCGATTTTGACTTTTACCGATCAATCATCGGATCTACTAGGTGGTTATGGAAGATCCTCAATGGCTTCATCGTACTCCAAAACCAGCGAGTACGAACTCTCCACGATCATAGCAGGCGGAGTCGCAGCTCTACTAGTACCGATTCTGCTCTCCGTCGTGTTAACCGGAACCAAAAAGGGGAAGAAGAGAGGCGTTCCGGTGAAAGTAGGCGGCGAGGAAGGTTACGCGATGCGTCACGCCCGAGGTCCCGATCTCGTCGACGTTCCCTGGCCGGGAGCCACGACTATGGCCGCCTTGTTTGAGCAGGCTTGCAAGAAGTACTCGAGCAACCGGTTGCTCGGGACTAGGGAGTTTATAGACAAGGAGATCGTCACGTCTAGTGACGGCAGGAAGTTCGAGAAGCTTCATCTTGGGGAGTATCGGTGGCAGAGCTATGGAGAGGTCTTTGAACGTGTTTGCAACTTTGCCTCGGGGCTTGTTGGTGACATAACGTTGATACTAGGTCTGGGCATTCGGTCGTCAGGTCAGGTTTGGGTCAGGTCGGGTTCGGATCGGTCCTTTCAGGTCGGGTCTAGGAGTTTAGAACCCAATAGGATAATTTCAAATTTTCGTTTACATATTGGTTTGGATTGTATTGGGTCCAGATCGGGTCGGGTCTTAGATAGTTGGACCCATTCGGGTAATTAGAATTTATCGGTTCGGTTTCGGGCGGATTCGGTTCTGCTTCGACCTAAAAATACATAAAAATACAAAAGAACATCTGAAATTTTTTAAATATTCGAAAATATTCGAAATTTTATTCAAAATTTGTGTTTTTATTATATTAAAATGTGTACACATATTAAACTAGACGAGATAAAACAATAATTGATTGTCTCTTAGTGGTTGACCTCTTTGCTCTGTAGACAATTAATCCGTCTTTGACTTCCCTTCAACTTATTTTATTTAATTTACATTATTAATTCGGGTATCCATTGAATTTCAGATTCGGGTCTGGCGGATCCAAGACCCGTATGTCCTCTACAACAAGACTCGATAGGGTAATTTGTTCGGATCGGTTCCTACCCGGAGCGGTTTTTTGGGTCGGTTTTGGGTCGAGTTTTCGAATCAGGGTAAAATGCACAGACCTAATTGATACTCGTGTCGCTATCTTTTCTGATACTCGTGCTGAGTGGTTTATCAGGTAATTGATTTGAGTTTTTGTTATTAGGTGTTACTTAATTTGATGAACTTTTTTTGTATGACGGATCATACACATTCTTCTTCATGAGCTTTTTTTTCCATCTAATATTTTTATTAAAGGGATTAAGCCCAATGGTCAAGTCCATACATCTTACAAGATTAACCACAGAGAACCCAGAACAAAAGAGTATACTAAGAAAACAGCTATTGGGTCTAAAGTCCATTCACAACACTGAGAGTAATTAGACGTCCCTTCCACGCGTCGAGAGATTTGCATGGCCATAACACATGTCGAAATCCTCAAACAACGAGGAGACACACGTCTCAAGGGACCGCCTAATGAGTCACCGCCGGTCTTCCACCGAACCACCACCGGAAACACGAAATCGTTCCCAGATCTTCACCATCGACCATAACTGGAGAAGAGCAGCCATAATTCACTTCTTCTTCGCCTTCGTCGTCTGTTCTTTGACAACCATAAAGCATCAATCAGCAACGCCGAGAGCAATCCGGAATATCGAAGTCACGAACCATGCTAAGACCACGCCGAAACACTTGGATACCTTCATACGATAAGCCCACATCAACACAAGACATTGTGACATGGAAACAAAAACGCCGACCGTTTCACCTTGACAACGGCGGAGCCAAAACCGGCCAGCCACCTAAAGATCAGGCGACACCGGAAAAAGGAAAATCCTAGATAAAACCAGAATAAAAATAAATCCCGACCGACGACGTGTCTATGGAAGCCCACCGTCATCGGTCAGAAGACATAGATCAGAAAGTATGATCTTATAGAGAGAAGGCGGAGGTTTGTAGAAAGAGACTAATCCCTTTTTGTCGTCTATGCATTCTCCACTAGCTAAATAAACTACATGTCTAAATGGAAAAATATTAATTTAGGTGCTATTGATAGCTTAGTGATTTGTATGATTGCTGATAACAAATTGTATGATAATCCTTTCTTTCTTTTCACTTTATTGTATAAATGGAAACGGTCGTTAATCTTCTTAATTTTGCAGAAAATCAACAAAAGATATTGATCATAGTAGATAATCTTGAAATCTTAAGAACATTTATTTTAAGATAGCTAATTTTTCAATTCCTTTGAAAAGTTTGACCATGTTATTGGGTCTTGAAATATTGTAATAAGATTCTTGCAAAATTTTCTTAAATATTGATAGATCATATGCTAAAGTATATTTTACATAGCTCATGTTTGTCCTTAAAACTATTTCAATATCCTTCCAAATTCACTGAATTATGCTCTATGAATCCAAAAACCATCCATTTAACATATGTTTAACAAGCTTAAGGTTCGAAGTGTTAATTGATGATATAATGGTTTATCTTTTTTTTTTCAGTTTCTTTTACATTCGATTCAAAGCATACTTTAGATTCAACTTCTACATGCTTTATTAGCTCTAGAAAGTCTCTCGTGATTCCATCTAAATAGTTTGTTATTATAAACTTTTCAAAGATACCATATTATTCATTGATAAATATCTTTATGCAATTCCGAATTTTATTAACGTTTTCTTCTTTAAAATAGATAATCCATGTTTATATAAACATTTAAAAAAATTATTTTGCCTAATACCTCCCTCGTCTAGGTGAATTTGAGCTCTATTAAACCGTGTAATGGCACTCAAAAACTTTTCTCAGATATCCAATAATAGCAAAAAAACTAGACATAACACAGATAGGAAATGTGAGGATAATATATTTCATAAGAATCTCCTTCTGTTTGTTTGATAACCACCGACCAAACTATTCATCAATCATATGTTGTGATCTATTTTTAAGAAATACAAAAGCTTGTATTTTGAATCTTTGATCCACTGATATCTTTTCAAAGGATTCTATCCCATTTCATTGTCACTACCTAAAAAAGTTTTGATCATTTGTTTTATATTACCACACATATTCTTACAATATTTACTTGTATTAGTTATATCCATTTCATTAATATAATAATTTAGAATATACAATAAGGGAAAACAAATACATATAAAACTGATCTGTAACAACTAAATGATGTTTGACTGCAAGATTATGAACACAGCCATTATTGGAAATGTCATTCTTAACGATTCTAATATATGATGCCAAAAAAAGAAAAAAAAAAACAATTCTAATATATAAAATACACAATTATCTCGACAACTGATTACAAAATATTATTCTAGTCTTTATTTTCGTCAGAAATGATCAAACTCATACAAGAAAAAAAAATGCTAAACGTACAAATAATTATCAGTTCTTTTTTTTTTGTCAACTTTACAGTTCTATATCATGTATAGTGATCAAACTCATACAAGAAAAAAAATGCTAAACGTACAAATAATTATCAGTTCTTTTTTTACCAAAAACCTAGTTATTTTACAGTTCTTTTTTTTGTCAACTTTACAGTTCTATATCATGTATAGTGTAATTACATTTTTAACATTCGGTAAACTTTGACTAATATTTTCTCGCAATTTATCAAAGTAACTTCAATTTGATAACATTTTTATGTATTATTGGCAATATTCATTTCATTAATAATTATATAATAATTATATAAATATATAATAATAATATTTAATTTTTTTTGTCTTATGACACACAACAACAAAGGCGAGAACTACAAGTACCCCTTTTATTTCTGGTGCGTCTACAAACACTGTCACATTTTGCTTCCATTGCAGGATTTCTGTTACACCAACCCAAGCAATCTTCGTTTCCTTGTTTTACTCCCAAAACTATTCACATAATAATAAAATATTAAATCATGTAGAAGTGAAGACATTAGCATAGCTAAAATTAAATGTCAGTATTCTAATACCTGAAACAATGTTGGTGCACTGAACATTTGATGTCACGAAGAAAATAGTAAAAAACAAATGAGATTAATATATGTTTGGAGATATTCATTTTGTAAGATGTTTTCTAAATTGTTTGAGTGTTCTATTATATTTTAGATGGACACACACACACACATATATATATTAACATAGACTTGCATAAAAGGAAATTTTTAGAGAAAATCTTTCAATTAATTTTCTTAGATTATAGTCAAAATAATATTAAAGTGATTCCTTACCTAATTACATGTGTGGACATTTTATTTTCTTTCAAGTTACCTTGTCCATATATAATTTGTATATTGAAATAGATTTTTTAAATGGTAATAGATATAAATTTAAATTGTTATAATGGACTAAATATTTTCATTAACGTTAGTCTATATAACTCAACAATATATTTAATTTATTTATTATTTACATTATTTTTTTTTATAAATTTGCATTTTATATTCAATGCATTCAGGGTTAGATAACAACTAATTATGAACTATCAGTTTTTGTAAGAGGTTTCTTTCACTTTAAACTTATATATTTTTATTAATTATTATTTTGCAAGATTTTGATATATAATTTACAATATATTTAGTATAATATGTTCATACAGTTATTCCAATCTTTTGTAAAAATATATATCATAATTTCTCTTATAATAGCAAAACACAGTCATGACAAGTTGCACAATACATACGTAATGCAAAGAGGTAAATTCTACTCAATAACCAAAAAAACTATATTTCACAAACTAACCATATTACCACTAGGCTTGATCACTATTACTTATACCCGGTTTATACTTGCTACTTAACTCGGTTTGGTTTGAAAAAACAAATACTTACTACAATCAAGTCGAGTAACAAGTAAGCGGAATTTATTACTCGTAAGTACAAGTCGAGTATCAAATATATTTTTATTTTTAACTACTTGGTTTTATACTTGGTTTGTTACTTGTTTTTTTACTTGTTCTATTATTTATTATATACTAGATACGGATCTGCACTGTGCGAAGATATTGTTTTTGTCAAATTTTTGTTAAAATTATTCAGATTAGATCTGGTCATTTGGTTTTTGATTTCAGTTCTGGTTCGGTTCTAAAAGTTTAGGATCCGTTTGAGGAATTAGAAAATTTGGTTTGCTTTCATTTTGTTTTTCGGTATTTGGTTCATGTAACCAAGGTCAATGCCTATCTTTATTTTGTCTTTAGCTATTATTTAAAACAGATAATAACTTATGCTTGAAAGTTTGTATGTTTATATGAAGTTTTTTTGGATATCAAGTATTTCATATTTAATTTCAAGTAGTCAAGGAAAACATGTTAAGTAATTGAGAAGATCAAGTATCAAATTAAGTCAAGTAAAAGACAAAATCAAGTAATAAATCAAGTCAAATAGTCAAGTAAAGACAAAATCAAGTAATAAACCAAGTCAAATAATCAAGTAAAAGATAAAATCAAGTAATAAATCAAATCAAAATAGTCAAGTAAAAGACAAAATCAAGTAATAAATCAAGTCAAGTAGTTTACAAGTATCCAAAAAAATTACGAATACTTGAGATAGCGAGTACTTGTTCAGAACGGGTCAATTAAAAGTAAAAAATACAACTACTTGAAACAAACCAAGTCAGGTTTGAGATCAATATCAAACAAAAAGATTATATTGGCACATGTGCAACAATAACACTGGTTGATAAATTTTTTAACATTTTTGCTGCATCCTAGTTATTTGAGATCAATATCAAATAATATTCTTTAAATAAAATATATCAAAAATTATAATTTTTTATGGTCTATAAATAGAGATTTGGTTTATTTAGTTTGGATAAAGAAAAAAAATGAATTTTTATTGCAATCTTATCATTATCTAAAAGAAAATACTATTTCAATTTGATTAAAAGTAATTTTGTGTTAAAATTTAAATTTAAATTTATTCAATTTTAGTTATTATAGTTTTTATTATAAAATACAATTAAAAAGAAGAAAAATATGAGAAACAAAAATGGATAGAATGTTGAATTTTGTAGATTATTAAAGTAAAGAAATAAATAAATATTGAATTAATAGGTGGAAGAAAGAGAAGATGTTGTGGAAAGTTAAAAAGTTGCCGACCAAATAAACAAAAATCGAAACAGACCAATTTAACAAAAAAGAAAAATACTCGTTTTTTCGAAGAGAGAGAAGCTCCGTCGTTTTCATCGCGTCCGGCCGACGGCGTGGGCTTCCACAGCCACCGTCGGCCCTGATTTCTTTTCTTTTCCGTTACTTTCCTGCTTGTCTAGTTCCGTCGGCTCATTTTCGTTTTGTCTCTTGGCGTCCGTCGTCGCACCGCCTTCTTGGTGGACGGTCGGCTTTAGTGCGCCGTTGTTGCTCCTTTTCCGGCTAAGGAGAACAAGCAGTTTTAGGTTGCGGTTTCAGGTGGAGGCTTCTTATGCTCCAGTTATTTTCACTCTGGTAACGATTTCGTGGGTTTCGGTTCTGTTATGGAAGAGATCTCGCGGCGGCGATGGATGCTCTCCTGCGTTGAAGCAGTTCTAAATTTGATGGGTTCGCATCGATGCGGTTTGAGATCTCGGGTGAACCCCGATGAAGCTCTCCGGTGGATTTAATCTGGTTTGGCTCCGAGGTTTTGCGACGGCGGGTTAGTCTCGGTCGTGGCCTCCGGAGACGACATGTAGCGGCGACGCTCGTCGGGTTGAAGGGATCAAGTGACACGTGTGATATATGGTGTTTTATACATCATTGTATATATGTTTTCTAATTGGTTTTCAAGTCTTTATCGAGTCTTTCTAGTCCTTTTCGAGTCATTACAGGTCTGGAGTTGCACTGGATGGGAGATGGACCTGCTGGAACAAAAGAAGCAGAAAACAGTGCAGTTTGGTGATTTTCACGCAGAACAGTCTGATGACTGTTCCTGATCAAGCGGAACAAGCAGACGGAGTGATCCCGCGGTTGTTCCCGACGAATAAGGAAAATACAACATCTCGGGATTTGCCCTAATTATCCTCTTTTTCTCTCTGGCCGCCTGTGGCTTTTGATATAACTTCTTTTTCTATTTTTCTACATCATTCTACGCTATTTTTCATAGAGAAACAGACCTAAGACTCCATTGTTGGGATTTACTTATTTGTAAAGGGAGAAGGATCTCTACACTCTTGAGAAGATCATCCTGAACCCTCTCTTTGTTTCTGTTATATTTATGCAGTATTATTCATCTATGAACTCTGTGTTTTCTCTGTTCATGGCTGAGTAGTCGGCTAGCTTGTCTAGGGTTCTAGGGTGTTGATTTCGTGAGCTAAACATAGATAAGTGAATCACTCGATTGTCTTCATTCATAACCATTCTTACTGCTTGCATTAAACTGGCCGCTTAATGTTAGATCATAGGTTTAATCTGATCATCAAAAGTGCTTAGGTTGCTAGATCTGTTTTGAATGAGCATTGCATCCCTAATCAGCGAAAGTAGATATTAGGGTGTTCTGTGAACCTATCGGACTTGATCTCTATTGCTTGTTGTCGCTTCTCACCTCAACGACAGTTAGACGATGAGATCGATTAGCATAGGGAGCAGTACCACGACATTAGACTGTTCTACTTGAGTGATCCGAGTTCTAGACTGTTCTTATTAGCACTTGAATAATTGTTTAGCTCACAAGTATTAACACCCGATGAAGTAACCCTAGGCTGGCTTCTCTTTGAATTGAATTCTCATTTATATTATTTTACTTGCTTTGCACGTTACCCTCAAAACAAAACCCCATATTTGTTTTAGCTAAGTATTGATCCAATAGAAATAAAGTGTAAGAGTTGGTCTCTGTGGATTCGATCCTAAAGTGCTACATCGACATACTATTCGATTGTGGTAGTGTGCACATTAGGTTAATTGGTGTGCGTGAACACGGATATCAATTTGGCGCCGTTGCCGGGGACCATCTTTTTTACCTTTATTTTTCGGTTATTTATTTAGTCTAAGACCTCTAATTTGCTCTTTTCTCTTTGTTGCAGGAGATCGCAAGGTTTAGAAAAACAGAACATACAACAGCCAAGGCCTACTGACACCACCATGGGTGATCACGGTCATCAGGATGATCTCGCTGCAGCAATGCAACTGATGCAACAGCAGATGCTTCAGATGCAGCAGACCATCCAAGCTCAGCAAGCAGCTGCAGAACAATCTGCTCAGCAGGCTGCTCTCGCGCGGCAGGAACAAGCAGCGCAGTCTGTTCTAATCGGAGAGAGAAACCTTCTGCGGAACATTCCTACTACGCGCTCTGCCATTGTTCCTCCACTCTGCACCACGCAGGACTTCGAGATCAAGTCTGCTCTGATTGATCTGGTGCAAAGAAAAGTGTTCTCTGGTCTTTCTGCAGAAATTCCAGTGGAGCATATTGAAAATTTCGAAAAAGTCTGCAGTTTTACTCGTGCGAATGGTGTGCCACCAGACTACATCAAGTGCATGCTATTCCCATTCTCTCTTGATGGAAAAGCTGCACGGTGGTTGAACTCCCTCCCTACCGGCTCTATCACTTCATGGGAACAGGTCCGATCAGCGTTCCTCAACCATTTTTACTCTAAGGCGAAAACAGCTGCATTTAGGAACAAGATCACTTCATTCAGACAGCTCCATGATGAGCCTTTTTGTGACGCATGGGAGCGCTTCAATGACTACCAGAGAGAATGCCCTCACCATGGATTTGATGATGATTACCTCCTAGGCATTTTCTATGATGGGGTGGACTGGAAATACCAAGGTGCTCTAAACTCTTCGAGCAATGGAGACTTCATGACTAAGACCACTGATGGAGTGCTCAAGCTGATTGAGAACATGGCAGCTAGCTCAGCCAATGAGAATCAGGAGAGCAACCGCTCCAAGAAAGAGAACAGTGTACACACCCAGAAAATTGATGAGCTAACAGATAAGGTCGATCAGCTACTGCAGAACAACCAGGCACAAGGATCTGGGTATCAGAACACCATCCGGAGAGCAATCAGCAAGTTGTTCCAGCCACGAGTGCTCTGACTGCAGGGAACAGTCCGCCAGACGATCTGAAAAATCTGAACATTATGATGCAGCAGATGCTCCAGAGCCAGCAACTTCAGGTCAAGGCACTGAATCAGGTTACCACAGACATCAACACCAGGATGGACAGCATGTTCACCGAGTTGAATTCAAAATATGATACTGTGAGCAACCACATAAAGAAGATTGATGTTCAACTTGGTCAAACTGCTGAAACTGTTAAAAGACAACAAGAGATCATTCGTGGAAAAAGTGTGATGAATCCTAGGGTTGAGCACTGTAATGCAACCGAGCAGAGACGTGAGAAATCTGAGGAAAAACAAGCTGAACAACTGTTCGCTGAGACTGTTCTGGGCGCAGAACAGAGCAATCTGCTAGCTCTAGAGTGACTTCTCCCGCGACTGCTCCCGCTCCTAACAGATCTGCTGATATTCCACCAGTGCGAGTCTATGTTCCTAAGGTTCCCTATCCGATTCCACCTAGACACCTGAAGGTGTTGCCTAAGGTTGATGACCCTGGAAAATTTGCTTTTCCATGTTCCATTGCTGGAGAAGAATTTGAGGAAGCTCTTTGTGACTCTGGATCTTGTGTGAATCTTGTCTCAATGGCGATTGTAGACAAGTTAGGCATTGCTGATGTTGAGCCTTCTAAGGTGACTCTGACTTTTGCAAATTCTTCCAGAGCAGTTCCTTATGGCACTATTCGCAACCTTCATGTCCAAGTTGGGGACTGTGTTCTCCATACTGAATTTCAGGTTGTTGAGATGAACAAGGATCATGAGATGCCTTTGATCTTAGGAAGGACATTTATGGCTACAGTGGGAGCAATCGTTGATATGCCTAATAAGAGAGTCTCCTTCTCCCACATCAACAAGAATGTCTTCCATCAGGCTGTTCCCACCAGATTCCAGAAACTACACTCCTCTTGCATCTCAGTGTTCAGTGGAAAAAAGCTGAAGGTTGTTCCAAGGAAGGAGCTTGGTAAAAACAGTGAGATCAAGGAAGTCCAGGATGGAGATCCTCACACTGATACCCATACACTCAGTCGGAATGCTAAGGTGAATGTAAAAGTCCAGAAGAAAAGGGCCAGGAGAGATCTTACCATGACTTTGATACCTTGCATGTGTGATGAGAAATCCATTGAATATGAGGTAAAGTGTAAGGATACCTCTAAACCTTTCTCCAAGGTCAGAGTTATTCTCATTGATGAGCTGAAAGAGAAAGGAGAAGCTGCTGTGAAAGGGTTGTTGAGCAAAGTTTTGAAGCTGAACATGTCAGATTGTGGAGCTTGTTTTGGAACAAGCCCTCATGCTCAACCCGACTGATCCCTGTCACCAAGTCAAGCTAATGACTTTAACCAAGCGCTTGGGGGGAGGCAACCCACTGGTAAGTGTAAATATAACTTGGTTTTGTTTTTGTTTGCTTATTTTCGTTTTAGTTTATTGAGTTTCAGGTCAAAAAAGCAGAAAAATTCGAGATACTTCGAAAAATTCTGGGTTGCAGAAACGGAGCTCTCTGTTCTGCAGGAGCCGAGAACAACCGCCCAGGTGAAAATCTGGCGACAGAACACCCAGAATTTTTCGGAGCACCCGCTCCAGGTAAGTATCTCGACCAAAAAAATTTTTTGTATATTCTTGTTTTCACCTTCTCTCTGATTTATTTTCACACCGAGACGTTGTGAAGTAAGTCTGGGGGAGGGTATTCGTCGTTTACTAACTCGTTTCTTTCTTTTGTTTTTCTCTTGAGTCAGTTTGAGTCAGTGTTTAGGATCGAGTCAGTCAAAATTTTGTGGGAATTAGGACCTTATTCCGTGTTGATCACTAACCACCTCGTGCTTTAGTTATCTTATTCAGTGACCTTAGCAGTGGCGAAAGACACACATGTGGACCCGGAACACCCTGACATATCTCACTTGATTCTCCAGAAGTTCTCAGCCGATCAGGTTACACTGGGTAGACTTAACTCCAAATAACTTGAACCTAATCTTGACTGAAATTCTTCTTGTTATGGGCACTAGATCAGGGAAACAAGAACTACACTCAGGACTTCTTATTCTTTCTATCCATCTTGATGTTCCTGAGTGGCTAGCTCATCTTTAGCTAGTTCCCACCCTGAACCTTAGCCTTTATTCCACCTTCCTGCATTTGTTTTTCAGTGTTATATGTGCAGATATGTGCAAAAAGGTCGGAGAGGAAAGGATCGACGCAGCCTCTTACTCGTTACTGCTGCGCAGATTCAGTCAAAAGGAGAACAAGCAGATTAAGGGAGCAACCGCTCCATAACCAATGAGCTGTGCAAGAACATGGGTGGAGAACCAGAATGATTTGAACCAGAAGAACCACCAGTGGCAATCCAAACATCACATGTTACCTCCTTCTTCGTCACCCCACCATCTTAAAAAAAAAAAAAAAAAAATCTTTCATTTTATTTAGCATATGGTGATGGAGAAGGAGAAGAATTCAGGATACACGAGCCATTGGGAAGGTCGAGCAGAAGAGTAGGTATCAATATGAAGGGATGAGGAGCAGACAGATGAGCGGAGCAGTCTGATGATTGTTCCCAAACGAAAAGAACAGTCGCTCTTGAGATAGCAGCTCCTGAGATAGCAAAACGAGTAAGGGGCTGTGGACATCAATGGAGCCGTCCTCTCACGACTATTTTGCGCGATATCCTGCATCCACTACGAAAAGTTGGTATCCCCTAAACACTCTTTAGCTCCACCATAAAATTAGCCTGTTCCACACCTAGCCCGTCTACCCTGAATAGTGCATGTGATGAGAAGCTCACGCTGCTCTTAAATGAATGTAGGGAGTTCTGTCTCGATAGTGTTGCTTTTTCAGGTTTGAAATGTAGAGTATGGAGCCGATTTTTGAACAGCAGTCAGTGGGGTTCTGGTAAGGGTGTGTTGTCCTAGTTTACTGCTTGTATGGTTCAAAGATTCGTGGTTAAGGTATGGTTGCTGAGAATAGGAGAGTTCCCACACTTTCAAACCTTTCTCCCTGTTCTTGATACTTGGTCTTGTTCGATGACAAACAAGGATCTAAGTCTGGGGGAATTGATATATGGTGTTTTATACATCATTGTATATATGTTTTCTAATTGGTTTTCAAGTCTTTATCGAGTCTTTCTAGTCCTTTTCGAGTCATTACAGGTCTGGAGTTGCACTGGATGGGAGATGGACCTGCTGGAACAAAAGAAGCAGAAAACAGTGCAGTTTGGTGATTTTCACGCAGAACAGTCTGATGACTGTTCCCGATCAAGCGGAACAAGCAGACGGAGTGATCCCGCGGTTGTTCCCGACGAATAAGGAAAATACAACATCTCGGGATTTGCCCTAATTATCCTCTTTTTCTCTCTGGCCGCCTGTGGCTTTTGATATAACTTAACAGACCTAAGACTCCATTGTTGGGATTTACTTATTTGTAAAGGGAGAAGGATCTCTACAGTCTTGAGAAGATCATCCTGAACCCTCTCTTTGTTTCTGTTATATTTATGCAGTATTATTCATCTATGAACTCTGTGTTTTCTCTGTTCATAGCTGAGTAGTCGGCTAGCTTGTCTAGGGTTCTAGAGTGTTGATTTCGTGAGCTAAACATAGATAAGTGAATCACTCGATTGTCTTCATTCATAACCATTCTTACTGCTTGCATTAAACTGGCCGCTTAATGTTAGATCATAGGTTTAATCTGATCATCAAAAGTGCTTAGGTTGCTAGATCTGTTTTGAATGAGCATTGCATCCCTAATCAGCGAAAGTAGATATTAGGGTGTTCTGTGAACCTATCGGACTTGATCTCTATTGCTGTTGTCGCTTCTCACCTCAACGACAGTTAGACGGTGAGATCGATTAGCATAGGGAGCAGTACCACGACATTGGACTGTTCTACTTGAATGATCCGAGTTCTAGACTGTTCTTATTAGCACTTGAATAATTGTTTAGCTCACAAGTATTAACACCCGATGAAGTAACCCTAGGCTGGCTTCTCTTTGAATTGAATTCTCATTTATATTATTTTACTTGCTTTGCACGTTACCCTCAAAACAAAACCCCATATTTGTTTTAGCTAGTATTGATCCAATAGAAATAAAGTGTAAGAGTTGGTCTCTGTGGATTCGATCCTAAAGTGCTACATCGACATACCATTCGATTGTGGTAGTGTGCACATTAGGTTAATTGGTGTGCGTGAACACGAATATCAACGTGCGTCCGGGCGGGTGCGGAGCGTGACACGTGGTTTGAGTCCCCGATGTGTCGGTGGAGTGATTTTTTGTGATTTGGGCTGTGACCCATTCTTTTACTTTGTAAGGCAGGCCCATTCCTTTGTGATTTGGGTTTTTGTCTGTAAGTCTGTTTGGTTGGTGGGCTTCGGCCTTTTACCTTTTGGACCTTGGACCATTTATATAATTTCAATTTGGGAAAAAAAAAAAAATACTCGTTTTCAGATGTATCCGGTTCCAATTCCAAAACTGGAGAATCAGAGAATCTCAGCTTCATTAGTGTCGTGGCGCAACGAAAGTCTTGTTGACTTATGCTGCAGGTGCCATTGAATGACACGTGTCCCTCCATTCACCGATTACTATTTCTCTTCCATCCGCCGGCTGACACGTGTCTATCTCCGTACACGCGATTGGTTTGATTCCTAAAACCACGACGGCTTCTCGAGCCAAAAAAAAAAAAAAGACGAAGTCCACCACCACCACAGAGCTTTGCTTTGATTACACACTTTCTCTCCAATCCGATTCGAAAGGAAAATCCTCAAGAAACCTCCGATCAATTCGATTCTTCTTCACTGAGGTAATCACCGATTCTTCTCGATTCCTTAACCTCATCATCATTTGGATCCTCGTTTTTTACTTTTGCGATCTGCCGATTTCGACTTTTTTTTTTACCGATCAATCAATCAATCAGATCTACCAGGTGGTTATGGAAGATCCTCCAATGGCGACCAGCGAGTACGGACTCTCCACGATCATAGCAGGCGGAGTCGCCGCTCTACTAGTACCGATCCTGCTCTCCGTCGTGTTAACCGGAACCAAAAAGGGGAAGAAGAGAGGCGTTCCGGTGAAAGTAGGCGGCGAGGAAGGCTACGCGATGCGTCACGCTCGAGGTCCCGATCTCGTCGACGTCCCCTGGCCAGGAGCCACGACGATGGCCGCCTTGTTTGAGCAGGCTTGCAAGAAGTACTCGAGCAACCGGTTGCTCGGGACTAGGGAGTTTATAGACAAGGAGATCGTCACGTCGAGTGACGGCAGGAAGTTCGAGAAGCTTCATCTCGGGGAGTATCGGTGGCAGAGCTATGGAGAGGTCTTTGAACGTGTTTGTAACTTCGCCTCGGGGCTTGTTGGTGGTGTTGGACATAACGTTGATACTCGTGTCGCTATCTTTTCTGATACTCGTGCTGAGTGGTTTATCGCTTTTCAGGTAATTGATTTGAGTTTTTGTTATTAGGTGTTCGTTTAATTGATGAAATTGATTTTGTTTCTTGTTTTGTTGTTTTGCTAAATTACAGGGATGTTTCAGGCAGAATTTAACTGTTGTTACTATCTATGCTTCTTTAGGAGAGGATGCTTTAATTTACTCACTCAATGAGGTTGGTGTGGAGGCTTTTTTTGTTACTATCCTTAGTGTTGGATCTCTGAATCTTGGTGTTAAATTGTTGGCAGACTCAAGTGTCGACCCTGATATGCGACTCAAAGCAACTCAAGAAGTTGTCTGCGATACAATCAAGCTTGAAGACTGTAAAGAACATTATTTACATTGAGGAAGATGGAGTTGAGGTTGCTTCTAGTGACGTGAATGGTCTTGGTGACATCACTGTTTCGTCCATCGCTGAAGTTGAGAAACTGGGGAAGGAGAAACCTGTTGAGCCGAGCTTTCCTTCCAAGAATGGAGTTGCTGTTATAATGTTTACCAGTGGTAGTACCGGTCTACCAAAGGTGTGCTGGACTGTGTCTTCTCTCTTAGTTATAAGAAAGCAGAAACCATATTTTATTTTCCTCTACCAGTCTGCAGTGTTATCCTAACCTTACTTTTGTGCGGGTGTACTCAGGGAGTTATGATTACCCACGGGAATCTAATCGGAACTGCTGCAGGAGTTATGAAGGTGATTCCAAAGCTGAATAAGAATGACGTGTATATTGCATATTTACCTTTGGCGCATGTGTTTGAGCTGGAAGCTGAGGTATTTCTCTGAGCTCTCGCTCCCTTTAGTACTTCTACCTTATTCTCTTACTTCGTTCTTACCAAATTATTTGTGTCAGATTGTGGTCTTTACATGGGGTAGTGCCATCGGTTATGGCTCAGCAATGACTTTAACTGACACTTCAAATAAAATTAAGAAAGGAACCAAAGGAGATGTTTCAGTTCTAAACCCAACTCTCATGACTGCAGTTCCAGCTATTCTTGATCGTGTCCGTGAAGGAGTTCTTAAAAAGGTATCATCGTAGTGATAACGATGTTGTGAGTGTTTTTGCAGTTACTTACTAGAATCGGTTATTCTTGTGTACGTGACAAAAATCTAGGTTGAGGAAAAGGGTGGCATGGCGAAGACTCTCTTTAACTTTGCTTACAATCGCCGGTTAGCAGCTGTGAACGGAAGTTGGTTTGGTGCCTGGGGTTTGGAGAAAATGTTTTGGGATACTCTAGTCTTCAAAAAAATACGCGCTGTGCTTGGAGGACGCATCCGATTTATGCTCGTTGGAGGGGCTCCTCTGTCTCCTGATTCGCAACGCTTCATCAATATCTGCATGGGGTAAGGAATCTTCCTTTGCAATACGAGTCTTGTCTCATGTTGGCTTAGGCAAACGCCATTGAATTCTTTTGGATGTTTTTCTTCTACATTTTTTTGTACGTTGGTATGTTTGCTAGCTGAAATTCATGTGCTTTGTGCTTGTCTGTATTCTTCTTAGTTGGTTCTGATTGTGATTGCGTATTGTTTTACGTCAGGTCTCCAATCGGTCAAGGATATGGATTGACTGAAACGTGTGCTGGAGCTACGTTTTCTGAGTGGGACGACCCTACTGTTGGACGCGTGGGACCACCACTCCCATGTGGCTACATTAAGGTTTGCAACGAGCATTCAGTCCGTGTATGTAAACTTGTTGTGATCATGAATAACAAGCGTCATCGATATTTATCTTGCAGCTTGTTTCTTGGGAAGAAGGTGGCTATAGAGTTTCAGACAAACCAATGCCTCGAGGGGAGATTGTGGTAGGTGGTAACAGTGTAACAGCAGGTTACTTCAACAATCAAGAAAAAACAGATGAGGTTTACAAGGTAAAAGAAGCATATTGCACACACCGGACGCTTAGTTATTCTGCTTGCTGTACAGATTTCTAATGATCAACATGAACAATTTCAGGTTGATGAGAAGGGCACGAGGTGGTTTTACACAGGAGACATTGGGAGATTCCACCCGGATGGATGTCTTGAAGTTATTGACAGGAAGAAAGATATCGTTAAACTTCAACATGGGGAATATGTATCCCTTGGAAAGGTTTGCCTATATAAAACCTAAAGTAAAGGATTGTACATGATAAAATATTCTTATCCCTTTGCATTGTCTGGATCATAATCATAATTCACAGGTGGAGGCAGCTTTGGGTTCAAGCAATTACGTTGACAACATTATGGTACACGCAGACCCAATGAACAGCTACTGTGTCGCTCTTGTTGTACCATCACACGGAGCAATAGAGAAATGGGCAGAGGAAGCAGGAGTTAAATCCAGCGACGTCTCTGAGCTATGCGAGAACGGTGAAGCAGTCAAGGAGGTTCAACAATCTCTTACCAAGGTTTGTGTTTCAGTATTCATCGTTAGTTTTTTTTTTTAACAGTTACAACAACGGCTAAAATTGTTTTCAAAATGTGCTGGGTTGCAGGCAGCAAAGGCGGCAAAGCTAGAAAAGTTTGAAATCCCAGCAAAGATAAAGTTATTGCCGGAGCCGTGGACACCAGAGTCGGGACTAGTGACAGCTGCTCTCAAAATAAAGAGGGAGCAAATAAAGGCAAAGTTCAAAGATGAACTCCACAAGCTGTATGCCTAAAGTCTTTATATATATAACACTTGTAACAAAACTTCATATTTGTTTGTGTTTTTCGGCTTTACTTTACATTAATAAAGTTTGATCATAAGGGGGTTTTTCTCCCTCTTTTGGTTTCTCACTCCAACTCGTTAAGAACAGAGAAACACAAGAGAGTAAAATCAGTGATCATGAATCGAAAAAGTAAATCCACCTAAAGATATGCAAGGAGATGAAGTGGTAATCAATCATCCATCGGATTGTGATAGTGAGCATTGACGGTCGCCACGAGAGGAGAAGATACGAAGAAGGCTATAATAGCATAAAAATGTTACCTACATCTTTTGGGTCAAACTATGCAACAAAATGTACAAGGATGCATACTGGCATAAAATGTTGGACTGATATCGATGCGTTGAGTTTTTTTCACCAACCATCTCAGTCTCACGTTGGTTTTATATTTAAACCACGTGGTAATCACCCAACTGCCAAATATTTTCATAATAATAAAACTGTACTATAGTTGGGTTTGATCCTCCGACCCCAGAATCATCAAAGCATTTCATATTCCCCGGCAATGGAAGCACTAGTTCCGGTTCAAAGTGCTGGACAGAGACTTCCGGTTAGACTGGTCTCACCTTCTCTCCATCGGTGTATCGGTTCTGTCTCCATCAGACGTCCAGTCTCAGGTTTTGCCATGGACACAAGGATCAGTTCCAAAACTCCGTCGCAGTTCACGATCCGGGCTCAACAGGTACAGCACCGTTTTCTTCTCCTTTGTGATTAAACTTTATTGTTTCTTCTGTCTCTTTTGATTCTAAGAAAAGAAAACCCATTAACAAAGGTCGAGCCTTTCGTTTTGATTGTCTGTGGTCGATTTATAAACCCTAGCTGAAACCAATTTGGGGGTTATTCTTATCTAATTATATTAATCTGTTGCTGAAAGTATTTGCCTTTTTTTTTTCTTCTTTCTGAAAGCAGAGCTTAGGTGTTGCTTCTTCTTCTTCTTCTTCATCAGTAGAGAATGATCTAAGAATCAAGGAATGGGAAGTAGACATGTATCAGAATGAATTAGCTATTAGCCAAGGTATCAGGATCAGGAGAAAACCACCAAGCAAGGCTCCACTGGGATATTCTGGACCCTTTGAGCTAAGATTGCATAATGCTGATTCTCCCACTAACATCTTGGAGGAGATTACTTGGTACAAAGACCAAGAAGTTTCCAGGGTAAAAGAGTTTTCTTCTTCTACAACCCCCTCTTTTTTTTTGCTTCTTCAAGGCTATATGAGTTTGTTGTTGTTAATGGTGATTGTCTTTTTTTTTCAGATGAAGGAAGTGAACCCACTTGAGGCGTTAAAGAAAGCTGTAGAGAATGCTCCTCCCACTAGGGATTTTGTGGGTGCGCTTAGGATGGCTCATCAAAGGACTGGCTTCCCTGCTTTGATCGCTGAGGTTAAGAAGGCTTCTCCTAGTAGAGGAATCCTGAAAGAGAATTTTGACCCGGTATTGTTGATTCTTATTTTCTATTCCATTTCTGTAAAATGTTAAAGATCGTCTTCTAGAATATAGTTATCAGGACTCTGACTAAGCTAGTAAAGGTTTAAGTAGAATTGTTGTGTTTCTCATTTTGCAGTTTGAATTAACATTTTTTTTCTTTTGAATGGTTCCCCAATATGATTCACTGTTGTTCTTACCTGAATGGTCTTTCATGATTCCTCTTCTTGTGTTGCTGACAGGTCGAGATTGCTCAAGCTTATGAAAGAGGCGGTGCTGCATGTCTCAGTGTTTTGACTGACCAAAAATATTTCAAGGTTTCACTTGTTGTGTATTCACTCACCTGCAGACATCTTACACACATTTGCAATGTATTTTTTTCTAAACATTTGTCTTGGTTTGGTTCGACAGGGAGGTTTTGAAAACTTGGAAGCAATAAGAAGCGCTGGTGTGAAGGTATTATTATTCTCTTACCAAAGTCTCGTTTCTCTTCTTTTGTTGTTTTTAATAATGATGAAGACAATTTTTTTGTTTTTTTTCGTAAGCCTTGCTTCTTTTTGAATATTACTTGCAGTGTCCCCTATTATGCAAAGAGTTTATTGTAGATCCATGGCAGATCTACTATGCTCGGACTAAAGGTGCTGACGCAGTTTTGCTCATTGCTGCTATATTGACTGACCTGGAAATAACCTACTTGCTTAAGCTCTGCAAGAAGCTTGGTTTGGCTACCCTTGTTGAGGTCTTTTTTTTATCTTGCTTTTGATTATTGTTGAGAATACTTTTAGTTTGGCTCTTAAAATACGCTTGGCTATCAATTAGGTGCACGATGAGAGAGAGATGGGTCGTGTTCTTGGGATAGAAGGGATCGAGCTTGTTGGCATCAATAACCGAAGTCTTGGTAATGAAGTATTTTTTGTTACATATCTCTAGTTGTGATATCTCTTGGTGTTTCTTGTTGTGGAAAGTTTACAAATTAAAGTTTTTTTTGTGTGTTTCAGAAACATTTAAGGTGGACATTAGTAATACAAAGAAGCTTCTTGAAGGGGAGCATGGTAGACAAATCCGCGAGAAAGACATGATTGTAAGTAGTTCTTGTTTCCATTAGGGTCTTTTCACAACTTCCTAAGTTTCTCTGATCATGATGGTCGTGTTATTTGGGTTTTTTTTAAGGTGGTTGGTGAATCTGGTTTGTTTACACCTGATGATATTGCCTATGTACAAGCCGCTGGAGTTAAAGCGGTAAGCTTTTCACAACTATCTATCAAAAGGCTGCTTGGTGTAACTTCTTCAAGTTTTTAAATTAGATGATTGAAAATACTCTGATTTGTGAGTTTATTCTAATTTTTGCAGGTATTGGTTGGTGAGTCCATTGTGAAGCAAAACGACCCTGAGAAAGGCATAGCTGGACTCTTTGGCAAGAACATTTCTCATACTTAGAAACCATGTCCCTGAGCTCACATCTCCAACTATGTTTCTTGGTACATTTTGTATCTTGTTTTGAGAATTGAAGAAAGACTACAAAGGCTTGTTTGTTTTCTCTATTGTATCAGAATCTGTCATAAACTTCCAAATAAATTGAATTTAGATTACTTTTAAGAAGCTTTTGAAAACACCATTTAAATTGAATCTAGATTTACTTAAACTGTAATACCCTCTTTAATTACAGTTGAAATCGACTAAAAAAAATGAAATGAAAGCTGCTTCACGAAGGACAAGTTACTCTTGAGGCGTCAGATAACAGCCTCTTAGGTACTCTGCTTCTTATGATCCTTCCCCTGCAAGTTCATGAAAAAAAGTCTAACTAAGTCTTCAAGGTGTCTCTCTAAACATAAGAACACATAACACGCACCTTTTAAGTAACCATTGGTCCCATGTACTCATCAAACGATAACAGTTCGACAAAGCTCAATGCTGGGCGTTGACTCAGTGGTTTTAAACACAACTTCGACTGATTCGACCTTCCCCCAAATCTCACCTCCTTGATTTCTTCTCAAACCGATCTCCACGCACCATATACTTTTCTCACCCTCATAATCCCACCACTGGGTCTGGTTACCGACCAAAATCACAAGGTTCCCACCAATATTACCCATTTTAGACTCGTAACCATACTGATAGAGACAAGGAGGCAAACCATTCACATCTTTAATTTTAACAGGTCTCCAAACTTGCTTCTTCAGATCAAACACGATTATCAAATGTCCGAGAGAACGGCCAGGATCAACGTTGAACAGCATACCATCAACCACACAAGACGATGCTTGCCACAAATTCCTCAACTCATGCCCACCGGCCCATGTTTCTAGTCTACGTCCTTTAGGATCGTAAGCATGACACCATGCACGTTCACTCAAAGTGTAAATCTCATGTTTCACCACAGCATACGTCACGAACTCACACCTCACGTTAGGTACCAACGCCATCGGCCACGTCCACCTAAGCCAGATTTTTCTCTCTAGATCAAACGCTTCGACCCAATTCGCGGAGGACGACGGTGTCTCGCAACATATATCATTTCATTTAAAGTGTGTTTTATGTGTAGTAAATTTATGGTCCGTGAGGAGAACTTTTAACATGTACTATACGATTTTTAAAAATTTAGATGAGAAATAAATTATTAAATGTGTCAATTTTTTTTAATTTTATTATATTAAAATATTTAAATGTTTATCTTAATTTTGTGGATAAAAATTGAACTTTTAAAACGTTAAATATGTTCAGTGAGTGAGGTTGTGAAGTACATTCTGATACAAACTACCAAGATTTTATCTATAGTTCTATTATATATCATTGTAAATTATTCTGTATTGCATTAATTTAAAATGATTTATATTTTCTGAAATTACATGTTAATATATAATATTTTGTGTGTTTTAGTATTTTTATAATAATATTAAAATTTATCTAAATATAATTACATAATAAATACGATAGTCCGTTCTTGTTTGGTTGTTGATGCTGAGGAAGCTAACATTGATTTGGATTGTGTTCTTATTTTCACTTATGAAATCATTTTCACAGTTGCAACAAGAATAAGCACTGACTACCATCTATAATTAAATAACTCTGAAACTTTAAAGTTTTTTTTCTTTTTTTTGAAAAAAGGGCTTGATAACTTTAGACTTTTGCAACTCTGATTTTATCATTTACTTGGAAACTCTTCAAAGTCACTCTTTGAGTCGTCCTCTGACTCTGGCTGCCTCCATCCGTTCCCACAGATAACTGAAGGTATATGTCTTGCTTACACATCTCTTCTTACTCGCATCATGTGAATTTGGAATCTCAAGTCGTTCTCGATCGTTGACTTTCTTGGTCGAAATGTCCCAGGGAGAGCCTTTTACTTGGATACTGCAGTAATGGACAGTGGAGCTCATCAGATCTTTAATGGAAAAGAAGACAACTACGGAGGTATAGTGGTGAACTTGATGGAAATGGAACCCATGACTGCTCAGGATTTTGAGGCAAAGCTCGATGTTTCACTTAAGTCGTGGAAGGTTCAGGTATTATAAGACACTTAAAGACTCTAAAGCCTTCCAATATTTCTTTTAGTGTAGTCCACCAGTGAATCTCAAAAGCTGCCTCGTGAGCTTTTTTTTTAGTCTTGTTGACTTTGGGACATGGATTTGCAGGGGAAGAGAGGAATTTGGATAAAGCTATCTAGTCAGCTTTCTAGTCTTGTTGACAGTGCAATAAAGGTAAGAAGACTTTATGTTATGTTTCGTGAATGTGAATTCTGTTTTTGGATTGATTCTTGTTCTGCTTTGGTGATTTGTTAGAGAGGGTTTACATACCACCATGCGGAGAATGAGTACGTGGTTCTTACATCTTGGATCTCAGAGTCACCTAGCACTATTCCTGCCAATGCTTCTCATCGTATTGGGATCGGTGCTTTTGTGCTAAACAAGAGCAGAGAGGTAACTAATATTATTTGGTTTTATATGTCTCCTGTCCATCACGTTTAAATCTTAACGTATTGAAAAGGGCCGAATTGCTTAGAATTTTTGGTGTTAGATCATATAAGAATATAGGATACAGTTGGATGGATGACAGGAGCATTGGAATAATATTAGGTTTGCTGTATCATGTTTCTTTTAATTATTGCCGATTCTTTCTTTGGTGTACAACAAGAGCTGAAACTTACATTTGACTGAACCTGGATCAACAATTTTCCATTTGCAGGTCCTTGTGGTTCAGGAGATTGGTGGTCCTTTCAAAGGGACAGGAGTGTGGAAGCTTCCTACCGGTCTTATTCAAGAGGTGAGTTTATGGGATCTTGGCTCAGTTTTTTTTGTGTGTGTAATGTTATCTTTGTAAGAATCTCAATGAACTAAATTTTGTATATAGAACCAATGTGTTGTTTCAAAAAAAAAAAAAAGAACCAGTGTGTTAATTACAAACTCTTCCAACTCCAAGATAACTTTGCATGTTTCCATACACTCCTATTTCTTCAACTTTGTATAGAGATATAGTCCACAAAGCCCTTGATATATTTATGCTTATGCATCTCCCTCTATTATGAGACCTAAGCTAACTGAAATATCTAAATCCCACAGGGTGAGGATATTTGGACAGGAGCAGTTAGGGAAGTGGAAGAAGAAACTGGTGTATGTACCTAGCTTTAGAGTTTTGGATTTTCATATTGATATTGCAATCTAGTATCCATGTTTTGTTCTGCTCTTTTTCTTCAGATTAAGACAAAATTTGTGGAAGTCTTGGCTTTCAGGTAAAACAGAAAGATCTATTCAACCCTTCTTTATTAGGTACCTCTAGGACCTGTTTAATCTTATTATCATCTTTTTGTTGGTATCACGCTAGGGAAAGACACCAATCATTCTTTGAAAGAAAATCAAGTATATTTTCCCTCTGTGAGTTGGAGGCAAGCAATTTTGAAATCAAGAAACAAGACTCTGAGATATTGGATGCAAAGGTAGTGATTCTCTTACATGACGTGATAAACCTGAATCTGCAGAAATTGTATCAGCTAGATTTCTCTTGTTTTTGTGTTTCTCAGTGGATGCCAATAGAGGAATATGTCAACCAACCTTTTAACCAGAAGAACGAGATGTTCAGATTCATGGCTAACATCTGCCTAAAGAGGTCGAAGGAGAAGGAGAAGTACGCAGGTTTCTCCACTGTCCTGACTAAGAATTCAGCTGGTAAGGAAAGCCATCTTTACTGCAGCATTGACCACGCCGACCTCCTCAACCGAAAGTGTGACCAAGCCTCCACCTCTCTCTTCACAACTCTTTTCCACAAGTGTTTCTGTTTCACTTAAGTCCTCTCGTCTCCTGTCTCCTGTCCCATGTATGATAAAAACAGCAAGCTTGCTGTCTATGCAAATACTGTGAGATGCAATCTAAGTCCCACTTTAGATATTAGACAAAGAAAAGTCTAATGTATAAAGAAAAGTTCAATTCTAATTAGTACGAGGTCTTTTGGGATGGAAACAAAAAAATAAATTTATGCGAGTTTATCATTAAGGCCTAAAGTGGACAATATCGTACTAATGGTCAATATAGAGTTGGACATGGGCTTTTACAATCCCAACAAATACTCCCTTCACAGTTCTGTTTCTTGGGTTTAACGTCTTTATTCTTAGAGTGTCCAAAATCCAAAATTTAAGAAGCCATCAGCTGGGTTTGCAATGTGTTACAATGAACTCGAGAAAACTGAACCGAATTCAAACCAAAATTCGATTGAACATGCCTGCTAATTTTAGCAATCCAAATTCACCAAACTAGTTCCTAGCAATACCAAGGCCCAATTAAGGCCCAACACACTAATTCGGGCAACGTCAGAACCATAAACAAAATTAGGGTCACTTATCGAAAGAGTGAATTTGAACAGAAGTTTTTGAGATTTATTGGTCCGATTCCTTCTCTTCTGCTCCTCGCATTTCATTCTCATGTTTTCTCTGATAATCCGCGGAAGAAGAAACTCACCGGAGCTGCACAAATGGCATAACCTGAGAGCTTCACTGAAAGCTTTTCTCAGTTCCTTCTCATCCGCTAGTGTTGCTGATGTGAGCCGTCGAAAAGGTAACAGCTTTACCGTCTCTTACCTCGTCGAATCTCTGGGCTTCACCACCAAACTCGCCGAATCAATTTTCAGGAGAGTCACCACCACAGAGGAGGCCAACAAGGGTAACAATCCAGACTCCGTTCTTAGTCTTCTCAGGAGTCACGGTTTTACAGATTCTCACATCTCCACCATCATCAGGACATATCCAAGACTCCTCTTACAAGATGCCGAGTCATCACTCGCTCCCAAGCTTCGGTTTCTAACTTCTCGAGGAGCTTCGACCTCCGAGCTCACCGAGATTCTCTCCAAAGCCCCCAAGATCCTGGGGATCAAAAAGGACAAAGCTTTCAGCAGGTACTACGATTTCGTCAGAGAGATCATATCAGCCGACAGCGAGAGCTCCGAGTTCGGGAAGTTATCGGAGGGCAGCGCGCAGGAGAACAAACTGAGGAACGTGTTGGTTTTGAGAGATATGGGTGTCCCTCAGAGGTTGCTTCTCCCCTTGCTTATCTCTAATCACCACGTCTGCTGCGGGAAAGAAAAGTTCGAAGAAACTCTCAAGAAAGTCGTCGAGATGGGGTTCGAACCCGCGACATTTAGGTTCGTCGAAGCTCTGCGCATGCTTTACCAGCTGAGCGACAAGACGATACAGGAGAAACTCTGTTTCTACGAAAAGCTAGGCTTTTCCGTGGGGGAGGTGTGGGAGATGTTCAAGAAGAATCCGAGCTTTCTTCCTCTCTCGGAGAAGAACGTGTTGAACTCCATCGAAGCGTATCTAGGGTTAGGGTTCACCAGAGATGAGTTTGCGACGCTGGTCAAGTGCCATCCTCAGTGTCTTAACTATTCCGCTGAGCTGGTGAAGAAGAAGGCTGAGTTTCTGGTGAAGGGTATGAACTGGCCTGTGAAGGCTTTGGTTTCGAATCCTACGGTGCTTGGATACAACTTGGAGAAGAGGACTATCCCGAGGTGTAACGTGATCAAAGCTCTCATGTCAAGAGGTTTGCTCGGAGGTGAAGGTGAACTCCCTTCGCTTGGCTCTGTTTTGGTGTGTACGGACCGTGCGTTTTTGAAAAGGTATGTGATGAAGCATGATGATGGTGATGATAAGAAGCTTGTGGCTGAGTTGATGGATATCTTCACCGGAGATCGTGTTTCATAGGCTTTGTCAAGGGTTGTTTTTTTCTTTCTATACGCGGTGAAGAATGGGAAGCAGATACGTGATGGCTTACAATAGTACTTGATTAATGCTATGTGACAGTTTGGTTGATATGATAAAACAAAGAACTTTTGAGACATTCTTTAGTAAAAACTTTCGAATTCAAACCATGTTTGCCGTCTGAAATCAAATTTGGTCTAGGTTGGGTTGAACATGAACTGACGAGGATGATCTTCAAAAACAAGCCGTATTAATGTCGTTGAGTGTTGATATCGATGTTGCGATTATAATTGAGTTGATTAAGGCCGACAAAAAAAAAAAGATGTCGACAAAAGAAAATTGAGTTGATTTTTTCTTTTTTTTTTTCCTTGTCGGCAACAGATATTTTATTGGAGTTTGGGTCTGATACAAATTACAACGGTGGAAGATTGAGTTGATTAAGTCGATCGGGTCTCTTTGTTAGCATAATCAGCTTAGCATCTCTTTTTTTTTGAAGTTCATGGATATCTCTTATAAGTCAAAAATGAATACTACTTTTTAACAGTTTTTTTTGAAAATTAAATTTGTACAAATCTGAGTTTTATACTATATTTACAGAAACAAGAGTGATATTTAACTACGCCTGAACTATTTTATGGAGGTTGTAAGGAGAACCACAAAGAAAGCCTAACCAAGCCAAACCAACTAAGCCTCAATATGTGTTAATTAGTTAATTAACGGTTGAGATAAACAAATGTTTGTAGGTTTTATTTTATCTTTTTAATGAAAGAAAGTTGTGGAACCCATGTTTACGAAAAAAAAGCATAAAGAATAAAAGTTCGAGATCATGCGCTCTGCGTTCATCTCATAATGTTCCGTAGTTGCAATTGGTAAATTTAATCATTCAGTTCCATAATTTCATAGGTATAATCGAGTGTTGTTCACAGACGATGGAAAAATAGTTTGCGTTTCAATTGGGAAAATTGTGAATGGGACAATGATTACCTCTTTTTTGTAACACTCTTAATTCATAGAAGGACAAGACTTAGGTTCACCCCCTATGGTGAACCTTTAAATTCACCACTCCCCTTAAATCCAATCAAAATGCCATGTAGATAATTAAATAAAAAATATTAAATTATTAAAAAAATAGTTAAAAAGAAAAATAAAATCAATTTTAATGATGCAAACTAAACCCTAAACCCTAAATCATAAATTCTAAACCCAAATATATACCCTAAATCCAAATTTTATACCCTAAACCCAAACCATATACCCTAAACTCAAATTCTAAACCTTAAACCCAAACCATAAACCTTAAATACAAGCCCTATACTCTAAATCGATCATATATCCTATACCCTAAACCCAAATCCTATACCCTAAACCCAAATTCTATACCCTAAACCCAAATCCTATACCCTAAACTCAAAACGTATATCTTAAACCTAAATTCTACACCTTAAATCCAAACCCTAAACTTAAGAATTTAGCTTTAGGATTTACGATTTGGGTTTAGGGAATAAGATTTGGGTTTAGGGTATATGGTTTGGGTTTAGGGTATATAGTTTGGGTTTAGGGTATATGATATAAAATGGGTTTAGGGTATAGCGTTTGGATTTAGGGTTTAGAATTTGAGTTTTGAATATATGGTTTGGGTTTAGGGTATAAGATTTGGGTTTAGGGTATAGGTTTTGGTTTAGAATTTAAATTTAAGGTTTAGTATTTAGTTAACATTATTAAAATTAACGTTATTTCCTTTTTAAATTATTTTTTTATAATTTTATATATTTTATTTAATTATCTACATGGCATTTTGATTGGTTTTAAGGAGAATGGTGAATTTAAAGGTTCACCATAGGGGGTGAACCTAAGTCTTGTACTTCATAGAATCATTAATATGATATCGTCATTAATACAATAAAATAATTTCAAATTCAAATGAGTTTATTAATTTTTAATAAAAATCCTAGGCATAGATATAAATTGAAAATTATTTTTGTAAATATAATAGAAAAGTAATTAATTTAAAGAACAGTTTTATTTTATAAAATAGATATTTGTGATTTTTTATGATTTATTATTACTAATGAATTGGTAAACGCTAGATCTTTATATCATAGTTTTTTGATAACGATTTTATTTTAATAGAGTAAACTTCACTATCAACTTTGTTAAGATTTGCTAGGTGTCTGAATCCAGACCCAAAAAACAATCGCCAATTGCCACGTGGAATATTTCTGTTCTAAATGTGGTCGTAAATCTGACATAGTTAAAGTAATATATACTTGCCGACAAAAAATAAATATATACTACTTTATATGCAAAATGAAAACTTGTATACCTTGTATAATAATTGAAAATATCTAAGAGAATACAATTCTATTCTTACTTTTGGAAATAATATATATAGTCTACCCAATAATTCAAATCATTATTGGCATAAAGAATCAATTTTGTCTACTGAAAAAGTAAAATCTTATCTTCGCCACGCAACCACTACCTAATTGGACAAAATAATTCACGGATACATTACCCCATTGAGGCTATAAATAGACTCTTGAGACCTATAGTTTATCATCAAAGCAATTAACAACCATAAAGAGATATTTAAATTAGAAAAAAAGAAAGAGATCAGAGATGGCAGGAATCATCAACAAGATCGGAGATGCTCTCCATATCGGAGGAGGCCACAAGGAAGATGAGCACAAGAAAGAGGAGCACAAGAAAGAGGAACACAAGAAACACGCCGACGAGCACAAGAGTGGTGAGCACAAAGAAGGTATCGTTGACAAGATCAAAGACAAGATCCACGGTGGAGAAGGCCACAGCAGCGGAGACCACAAACACGATGGTGAGAAGAAAAAGAAGAAGGACAAGAAGGAGAAGAAACACCATGACGATGGTCACCACAGCAGCAGCAGTGACAGCGACAGCGATTAAGGTTTGTATTTTTTTTCTTTCTCATTTCTGTACTTTTTATTATCTAGAAACTGGAGATCTGATCACTGAAACAAATATTGTCTGAACTCTGAAGGATTTGAGTTTTCGTGTCCCAACCATATCATAGATCTATTATTTAACAACTTCCTATGTTTACAGATCGTATAGGAATCAGAAGTACTTTCTCAAATTGATGGATTTTCATTATTTCATTTTTTAAAACTTGAAGAACATCAATTAGTGTCGCGATTATAATTGAGTTGATTAAGTCGGGTAATTATATTAAATATGTTATTTATGAGGCATTTTTTTTCAATTTATAGGCAAGGAGGATGTGAGGAGGACTATAAATGCTGCTGTTGTCTGTTCCTATCATCTCACTCCTGACAGAGAGGGGTGAATGGAAAAAGAAGAGTGCATCTGTCTTCCTTTGTTATCTAATTTTCTTTTAACTGTCATTTTCACCTCTTATGTTTTATGTTATCTTGTCAGAAAAAAATAAACCTCATGTATCGTAATCTATATTAATAAAATCGAGTTTCCTAATGTAAGAAGTTTATATTTAACTTCGAAATTTGTTTCTCGAGAAGATCAAAGATAGAAAATAAAAACAAGAGCAAAACTTCCACAAACAGTACCTAATGAAAAAAAGAATTCAGTGTTTAAACTATAAATTTAACTTTTTGAAAGTTTTAATCAAGAAATGTATAATATTAGTTTCAAGATCTGAATACAATGGTCCAAACCCTCAATCGTAACTCAAACTAGATTTTAAACTACGTTGATGTTACAAGCGTTTTACAATTTTATTAAACATTACGTTGTTTGGTTTGTAATTCAGATATTTATTTGTTTTGTTAGTAAATCATATTTGTTTTTTCTATAAATATTAAGATGATTTTTTTCCAGTAAATCTGTGTCAAAACATAATTTAGACATTTCATTCTTGAAATCTTGATTATTTTGAAACAGCATCTTACTTAATATGATCTTACTTTATATGTTACTGATAAATTGATTTGATAAGATTTCTATTTGATTATTTTTAAGAAAAACACAAAGAGAACCACACTATAATTTTGGACCCTTTTTTTGCAGCTTTTATAATTTTTAGTAACAATATATGGATTATTTGTTGGATTAGAAAACATGCGATGATAATCAATTAATTGCGTACATGATAGACTATAACATTATTCATTATAATGTAGAAAATTCATAATTATCACTCTAATTTTTTGGGCAAATTATTTGACAGTTTACATGTACCAAAAGAATGGCCAATGGTTAGTTAAACCAATTCTTTATAGCATCGGTTATTAATAATCATCACATACATTAAAATCCTGATAAATAAAATGTCCAAATTAGTCTTACCTAGCAATATTATAGTATATAAGATTTTTTTTTCAAAAACTATAAAAGAGTTTTTTACTGATTATATTGAGTTCACAATTATAAGTTAGATGATGAGTTAATAGGAAATGTAAAAATTTATAATACATGATTAAATAGTATGAGGTGTATTATATTGTGTATGTCATAGTTTAGAGATTGATATTTGTATGTCGAAATTGAATGTAATTTGATGAATCTTGGTTATGTTAAGTGAATTATAAAATAATTGATAAATAGTTGTTATTAATGTAACAAAATTTCGAGAGTTATATATCTAATATCTAATATATTATTAATGAATAAATGTATAGGTCCAAAATTTAAATTACAACTTTTAATCATATATAAAAACAGGACTATAAATTAATAATTAAATTAGAAAATATATTGTTTTTAATGTTCAAGTAAATGTATCAATGCTATTAAAACATAATACTTCTTAAGATTCCACATGATTTAAACCTTTAACTTTTTGACAAAAATAAAAATATCATTTCACTGACATTTAATTTTAATATAAATATTATTTACTTAATTGAATATTTGGATTTTTATATTCTTTTTGTTAGGATCCAATGTTTATGGTTGTGGACCAAAATACAATGATTGTCTGAATATTTGGATACTCCTTGTATAATTATGGGTTTTCTATAGCGAAATTGCACCCAAAAAAAAATATTATTTTCATCTAAAAATATAACAAATTTTAAGATATAAATATAGCCGAGTTTATTTAAAGTTTCAGCAAAGCAAATATAAATTTATAGAAACCAACATTGCTCAATCACAAACAGAAACATAAAATGCAATTTTCGATTCTCTAACTAAAACTTCAGCATTTTCCCACATAAAACATGTTAATTGTTATATTTCAGTCTGCTTTTCTAGGTTATCTTAAATTTGAGCACTGGAACCGGACGAATTTAAGTTTGTCGACGTGGAATTGTGACTTTTCTTTGGAGATGCAAATAAATGTTTAGTATTTATGTAAATGTTACTTTCGAGCTATATTGGTGAAAAAAAGAGAGACGATGGATAATTTTAATTGGTCGTGTGGTAGAAAGAACCGAGCTAATGTGGTTAGGTAAATCAATCAATTCAATCCAGAGGAAAATTAGTTAGATAAGAAAAAAAGTAAACCATTAGTCAATCGCCTTCCCTAGTCCTCTCCTCTCTCTCTCTCGAAAGCTGCACAGAAACTACCCTCTCTCTACACTACCTTTTCCACAGAGAGAGCGAGAGAGAGGATCCGTCGGTGTGACAGTCACTAACACTACATCCGATCTTCAACGGTAAGTTGATTTCGTTACTCTCCGATGCATTTCTAACCGGAGGAACTTTCGAATTCTAAGTTGAACTTGTTTGCAATCCCATACACGCGCGCTTCCTCTTCCATCCATCTACCATTATCTCTCTCTCTCTCTGCTTCGATGCTGATCTGTAGTTTTTCTCCGTCATGATTATGAATGTTCGCTTAGCTCTCACTCCTCTAGATTCCAGTTAACGATCTTATCCGTCTTGATTGATTGTATAATCGTTCTCGGTTTAGTAACGTAGCCTGGATCTGAGATCTTTTTGATTTCATTTTTGAGATTGATTGATTTCTCATTAACAATCTGCAGGTGACATTCAGATATACAAGTTTTGGAGTATTCTGCTAAGTGATGGATCAGGTTGGTGTTGATGATGTTCATAGTCATTGGTTATATATTCTCTTTTGACGAAACTCGGTGTTTCATTGATTAAAATAATGTTGCAGTACGAGAAAGTTGAGAAGATTGGGGAAGGGACTTACGGTGTGGTTTACAAGGCACGAGACAAAGTCACCAATGAGACCATTGCGTTGAAGAAGATCCGCCTCGAGCAGGAGGATGAAGGTGTACCTAGCACTGCTATTCGTGAAATCTCCCTCTTGAAAGAGATGCAGCACAGCAACATTGTCAAGTATAAATTAAAGTTTAATACTACCTACCATTGTCCCCAGCATCATTTTGAATAGCACTGACCAGTGTTTTCATTGTGTCACCAGGTTGCAGGATGTTGTGCACAGCGAGAAGCGTTTGTATCTGGTTTTTGAGTATCTTGACTTGGATCTCAAGAAGCACATGGACTCATCTCCTGATTTCTCTAAGGATCTACACATGATCAAAGTGAGTGCTATTATACATTTTAGGCGTTGTTGCATTTTTCTTTATGTGAAGGCTCTTCTTAAATTAACAACTTTATGTACTGTATTATTGAGTTGTTTGGTTGTCATAAATCATAATGCCATAAACTTCCTTTTAGTTTGACATTTGATTTTTTTTTTTTTTGAAATGTAAGTTATGTAATATCCTCATGGTGTGTTTTTAGTACTCAATCAATTCTGGCTGATCAGAGCTCTTCCATATGCTGTTTGCAGAGGTATGTTTACCAGATTCTCCGCGGAATTGCGTATTGCCACTCTCACAGGGTTCTCCACCGTGATCTGAAGCCACAGAATTTGTTGATTGATCGCCGCACAAACTCACTAAAGCTTGCAGATTTTGGACTGGCCAGAGCATTCGGTATCCCTGTCAGGACATTTACTCATGAGGTGCCAAAGCGTTTAATATCTTGGTCATGTTATTTAATGAATCTGATGACAAGGCTTTTATACCTGCTTTCTTATCCTTTTGTTCAGTAAGTTAAAAGAGTATAGAACCACTTAAGACTTAGACATTCCAAAAGTCTTTACTTAAAGGACATTTCCCTTGACGGTTGAACTATGTTAGATTCAAAATACCATAAAACACTTTTACTACTCTTCACACACTGTTTTGTCATATTATTTCTTCTAGGTGGTTACTCTCTGGTACCGAGCTCCAGAGATACTCCTAGGATCTCATCATTACTCTACACCCGTTGATATTTGGTCTGTGGGATGCATATTTGCGGAGATGATCACCCAAAAGCCCTTATTTCCTGGAGACTCCGAGATTGATCAACTCTTCAAGATTTTCAGGTTTCGCCACTAACTTCCTTGATCCCAGTTGTCATTGCAGACAAGTGTAGAACACATATATGGAAGTGTTGACTGATTATAGATTTTTTCCTGCCATGTGTTGTTATCTTCCCCTAGAATCATGGGAACTCCATACGAGGATACATGGCCTGGGGTAACTTCCCTGCCGGATTACAAATCCGCTTTCCCTAAATGGAAACAAACGGTACATCAAATTTCTTCATTCACTTCAGTATACAAGAGGTCACAGCACAATGTGATTCTTGCCCATTCCTTTTCTTTTGTTTCTTAACCACAGGGCTTAGAGTCTTTTGTTCCGAGTCTGGATCCCAATGGAATAGATCTCCTCTATGTAAGTTCGCTAACCATATGCATATATATGTACACACATGCATCTATTTAATCTACTTTCTTACATTAAAGATATAGAAGCCTGATTTTGATGGATCTGGTTTCATGTCACCTCTAACCATTTGATGAGGTTTTAGTTGATTTATAAAGTCTTATCATTATCTTTCCATTCGGTCTTTAGGACTAGAAACCGTTTGTACACTTAAACCCGTTAGACAGTGGGTTTGGCTCCTTGTGTGCCACACAATCAGAAGTCCAAAACCAATCTGGTCTGAAACATGAACATGCTTCAGTACCCGAAATTGGTTAAAGCCGTAAACCCAAAACTAGAAAGAGCAATCTAAGATTTTATGAGTGCAAGTAAAGATGATAATATGTGTCCGTGTTTCAGAAAATGCTGTTAATGGATCCAACCAAAAGAATCAACGCAAGAGCTGCCTTGGAGCATGATTACTTCAAGGATATTGGCGTTATGCCTTAGAAAAGGCTACAGAACCAGTAATCTCCTTCATCCACTTTATAATTATCTTTCAATCTTTTGTTAATCCTAAGAAGACGAAGCAAAATACATTAATGGTTTTTGTTTATTCTTTTCCTTTAGTTCTTATTTTAGTTCGAAGTGTGCTTTGTTTTTTGTTCTTCTAAGCTTTTGAGATCATTTTCTTGTGTATCTTTTTACCAAGTTCAGTATTCTACTATATATTGTTTTATTTTGGAAAAATGTCATATTATCACCTGATCAGATAAAATCGATCTTGTTGTAAGTTTTCATCAATTTGATTATTGGCATGGCAAAGAACAAAATTTGGAAGAGATGCCATCTGTACAGTCACCCATATATAGTTTTATTCTGGTAACATTGATCGCACGATAAGAAACACAACCACAGCCAAACGTCAAAGATACCATTTGGGAGACTTGATAAAGTTTTGGCTTGGATGCGAATTTACCAAACACCCGCAAATCTTCTGGTTGGTTCGGGTCGCTCTCTTCGGTTAGTGTCCCTTTATCTTTCTCTTCTTTGATTTGTATGGTGTTTCAATGGCGGTGAAGGTTATAGGTTTAGACAAGTACATACATAGAAACTAGATAATCCAAGATAAGGAGGTGAATCTCACAATTTTTGTGATTATCGTTAGTAGTGAGAGCGATACCCAACGACTTAGAATTCAAATTAACAGAACATTCTGCCCAAATGGTGGATTGAATGAATGAATCTAGTTTAGAAAACTTTTAAATTGGGATAATTTTGTTTGAATAGGCATGTAATCTGAACCTTGTTTCCATTTTGAAGTTGAATATATGAAATATTTTACTTTTTAAAAGAATAATAGGAAAAAAGAATAAAAAGTATACTAAATTTAAGAGTTTACAAAACAATATGGTGTAAGTGAATATTTTTGTTTTAATAAAAGATAAATACTATAATTATAGTAATTCAGATATGGTTAGAAATCTATCTAAAACGATTACACATCCGTTAAATTGCGCGAAAGAAAACAGTAACGTTTCCAAAAAATATCCATCAAGCAATATACGAAGAAACACAAATAAATTTAAACGCTTTGATTGAAATTAATAAGTTGACTCGTAAAAGGGGAAAGTTGGTTTAAGGGACGACCAAGTTAAAGTAGCCGCCGGAGAAGGAAAAAGCTCTCTTCTTTTCTTTTTATTAATTGCGCAAAGACTCCTCATCCCAAAAAGCGCGATTTCTCCTGGTTGCCGATGTTAGCCTCGCAGCCGCAAGATCGTCATCCCGGAGCTCGGAGTCCTAGCGGCGGCGGCGGCGGAAGTGGTGGAGATGAGCTGATTAGAACGTATAAGGCTTGGAAAGGGGATAACGTGAGCTTCTCTTTCCCTCTCTCTCCTGTGATTTATGTTTTCTGGGTCTGATAGATTTAATAGCCTCTTTTCAGTAAGATCTGAATCGAAAGCTTCAGTCTTTTTTGGTGTCGGATTTAAACTATTATCCACAAGTTATGGAACCATGAATGCATACGATTAAGCTTTTTTATTTTATACCTGTTTGGTTTGGTTTGGTTTGATCTACATAGTTTGTTGTTATGTAAGAGATGCTGGTCATGGTCATGTTGAATTTTATATTTTTATTTTTTTCTTTAAGGTGTTCTGCTTTGGAGGAAGGCTTGTGTTTGGACCCGATGCTCGAACTATACTCATCACCATCTTCTTGATCACTGCTCCCGTCACTATCTTCTGTGTTTTCGTTGGCAGAAAATTTATTGACGACTATCCTCACCATCTAGGAGTATCAGTACTCGTCGTTGCTGTTGGTCTTAATTTATTAGTGAGTTGAAATGTTTCTGTTTCTCTGATTGATTACACACACGCTTCTTCTTCGTCTTTGATACTTTAAAAATAATAGTTTCAATTTTTGTTGTGTCCTCCACAGGCTCTAGTGTTTCTGTTTCTGACCTCGGGGAGAGACCCTGGAATCATACCACGTAATCTGTATCCTCCTGAGCCAGAGGGTGTTGTTGAAAGTAATCACGGAGGAGAACCGCGTCTTGCTCACACTCCTACTCCTACTCACACCCGGTTGCCTCGGACAAAAGAAATGATTGTGAATGGAATCACCGTCAAGATCAAATACTGTGACACGTGCCTGCTTTACAGACCGCCACGTGCTTCTCACTGCTCCATATGCGACAACTGCGTCGAGAAATTTGATCATCACTGTCCTTGGCTTGGTCAGTGCATTGGTTTGGTATTAGCTTCTTTATCTCTTCTTTTAAAAACAAATTGCTTTTTTTTATCTTTTTGTTCAGTGTTTCTAAATTTTTGGTATGTTTAAAAATGCAGAGAAACTACAGGTTCTACTTCATGTTTGTATTGTGTTCGGCTCTTCTCTGCATATATGTCCATGTGTTTTGCTGGATCTACGTCAAGAGGATAATGAATGGTGAGAAGATAAGCATCTGGAAGTCGCTAATCAAGACTCCTGCTTCCATCGCGCTAATTCTCTACTCTTTCGTATCTGTCTGGTTCGTTGGTGGCTCACCGGTTTCCACTTGTACTTAATCAGTACCAATCAGGTAAGTGGAAGGGTTCTTGTTTCATTTCACAAGACCATGTAGTAACTCTTCTTGTTTTAACATTTTCTTTGGGGTTTTTGCAGTCAACTTACGAAAACTTTAGGTATCGGTATGATAGACATGAGAACCCTTTCAACAAAGGGATCGTTGGGAACTTCATGGAAGTGTTCTGCACAAAGATCGCCTCATCTAAGAACAGTTTCAGAGCAAAGGTATCAAAGGAGCCAGCGATCCCACCGAGGACGATAGTAAACGGAGCCATGTCGAGCCCGAGCTTGCAGAAAGTTTCACAGGACATTGAGATGGGGAGAAAACCTGTGTGGCACGAGACGGTTGAAGAGGAGCTCGGCGACTTGGTGGAAAAGGACATGGAAACATCGCGGGATTTGAGCAGAATGTTGCCACCGGAAGAATCTGAAGGGCGTGGGATCATGCATTCGAGAGAGTCGAGCAGGGGAAGGAGAGGAGGAGGTAGCTGGGAGTTCTCTAGCCGTGTTAACGAAGATTTAAGAACCAGAGATGAGTCTAAGTCGATTAGAGTCGGTGAAGATAGCTCAGAGTTTTCAGGCAACTTTGCTTCCAGATAAATTGAGAGATGCCTCTGATGCAGCAACATTTAGAAGCAGAACCGGCACTGGTATAACACGGTTATAGTCTCCGGTTTAAGCCAATTACACTCTTAAAAGATCAATCGAGATTTTGATTCATTCTGGTTTACTTGTTTGTTTACATGATTGTAACGGGTTTGTGTAAAGTAAATGTTTTATTTGACAAGAAAGGTTTTTAAATTACTGGTAAGTACAGTCACAGACTTAGATACCAATATAGACATTTACTTACCTTCGGTTTACTTGGAAAGCATCAGAGAGTAACTTTTTAATAGTGTTATGGAAACTGGACCGGTCCAACTATGATTCTTTCATTTAACTGAGTTCAGGTTGGTTCTAAAACTGGATTTAATTGGATCCGCAAAACGGGCGAATCCCTGGTCAAAACTCAAAACAGTCTGAACTGGTGACCCAGTTTTATCAGAAAAAACATTTTCAGTGTTTTGTACATAGTTATAATCACATATGTATATATATATATATATATTGATATTCTATATTACCGTCCACTGTATTAAACGCTCAGAAAACAAAATACTGATGACCAATTGAAAATTTTTGCTATAAAATTTTGAAATTGTTTAAATCCATCAAAAGTTATATTATCATTTATCAAGAAACACAAGTTAAACTATTGATGAGCTTCTCTGAATGATCCAACCATGTCTTCATAACGTAACTTTTCACTTCCTTGTCGTCGTCTCCAAATATATTGCACAATGCCTCAACGTAGTATGCTGGGAACTTCCCCTTCATTTTCAAGAAGTACATAACAATTCGTGTCTCGTCTCTGCACAACTGATCTTTCATAACATCGAAATGAGATGTGTTGGAAGGCGAAGGAGAGAGTGATCGAGCCATTTTTCTTCGTATGCAATCTTCCACAGGGCTCTTAATCTTGGTTACTAAGGTGGTTTGTCTCATGCATGTTAAGCTATCGAGGAGCTTCTTCGAATGATTCAACCATGTCTTAGTAACGTATGCCTTCACTTTCTTTTCATCATGTCCAAATATCTTGCACAGCGTCTGGACGTAGTATGTTGGGAACTCTCCTTTATTCAGTTTCAAGAAGAACATGATGGCTCGTGTCTCATCTCTGCACAATTCGTCTGACACCTCGAAACTAGATGTTTTTGAAGGAGGAGAGAGCGACCGGGCAATGCTTTTTCGTATGCAAGCTTCAAGAGGGCTCTGCTTGGCTAAGGAGATAGCAGAAATGGAGAGAATGACTAAGTAGAAGACAATGGTGCTCATTGAGGTCTTCATTATTTAGCTTCTGGTTTATCTTGGTGTTATAAGAGAGATCAAGTGCATGAATATATACTAGTGAATAGCTGAAACCGTATATTGTCAAGTCTTGAACTTATTGAGTTATTTCACATTAACTTAGTGTTCCATCGGTTTTAAGTTTGATATCAGTTTAATTTCATTTATGAAGATTTCATTAAGCCTGGCTTTCAAGACGTTTTGGTCAGAGAAATTCATACCAACCACACATTGTTTAACCAAGTCCAATTCTTTCTTTAATACATTCTTAAAAAAATCTGATTCATCCAGATATTTTGCCCAACTAATGAAAATATTTTGGTGGAATTGCAACATATGAAAATGAGGACAATTCTGCAGAAAAGAATAAAAATAGCCCCACTTGTTTTCGAGACAAACTTGATTTGAATTTGGTATGACTATTTTGAGTTATGTCCGGTTTGGTTTTCCAGGTCTGGACGAGACGAGAGGACTGGTAAAGTTCAGATTCTCTGGTCCAAGCAAAATGACAAGGCATAGTTTCATTTTTAATAATTTGTATGATGATCGAAAAGGCTACTTAATTATTTTTTTGAGGAAAGTCGGAAAAGATCCAATTCGAAATCTCTCTCTCTCTCTCTCTCTCTCTCCCGTGAGAGAACAGACGACATATTTTGTTCTTTCCAGATCTCATCATCGTTTCCGAAACTCACAAACCGAGAGAGAGAAGGAGAAGGAAGGAAGGAATCATGATAACGATCCCATACCTAACGGCGGTATCAACATACTTCAGCTACGGATTGCTATTCGCCTTCGGGCAGCTTCGGGATTACACACGCCTGATCTTCGATTGGTGCTCAACCAACAATCTCCACGGTTACGCCCCCATCTGCTTGGCTCACGAGGATTTCTACATCCGTCGTTTGTATCACCGCATTCAGGTCCCATCCAATCTTATATGTAATATTAAGGAATTGAGAATTAATGAAAAACAAAAACAAAAACATTTAAAAAGAAAATTGTTAAGAAAATATTGAGAATAAATGATTCATTCCTAATGTTTATTTTATATGTGTGAAGGATTGTTTTAATCGACCGATATCAAGTGCTCCTGATTCTTGGGTTGATGTTATCGAGAGGTACTCTAATGACAACAACAAGACCCTCAAGTAAGTTGTTTCAAAAAGGTTGTAACTCCCCAAGCATGGTTGTTCACTGAGTCTTTAATAAACCTTTTGGTGTGTGTGGTTGCAGGCGAACAGCAAAGAGCACAAGGTGCCTTAATCTGGGATCTTACAACTATCTTGGTTTTGGTTCTTTCGATGAGTATTGCACCCCTCGTGTTATTGAGTCTTTGAAGAAGTTTTCCCCAAGTACATGTAGCTCTCGCGTTGACGCAGGTTCTGTTTCCAACAATCTCTCTCTTCTCTGTTTGTTGTTGCCTGACATCCGTTTTTTTCTTTGTCTGCCAAATCAGGAACCACATCTGTGCACGCAGAGCTTGAAGAATGTGTTGCCAAGTATGTGGGAAAACCTGCTGCTATTGTCACTGGCATGGGCTTCGCTACTAACTCTGTTATCATTCCTGTCTTGATTGGAAAGGTACCTACGTATGCTTGTGATGAAGTAATGAACCCTGGTGGTGTTACTCCCTAGAGACCTATGTTTTAGTAGCATCTTTTTTATTATTACAGGGAGGGTTGATAATAAGCGATTCTTTGAACCATACTTCAATTGTAAACGGTGCTCGTGGTTCAGGAGCCACTATCCGCGTTTTCCAACACAACAGTTAGCATTTTCTTATGCCTTCACTTTCCTCATTTTTTTTTTTTTTTTAAAATCCAAGCCTACCTTCACATTCTCTTGCTGATTACTTCTCAGCACCTGCTCATTTGGAAAGAGTATTGAAAGAACAAATCGCTGAGGGACAACCGAGGACACACAGACCCTGGAAGAAAATCATTGTTGTTGTTGAAGGTATTTACAGCATGGAAGGGGAGATTTGTCAACTTCCCGAGATTGTCTCCGTATGCAAGAAATATAAGGTGAGGTTAACATATGGTACCACTAATCTTTTGGTTTGTGTGGTGTGTGTAACTTCACTTCTTGTAATATCCTTGTTTTCAGGCATATGTTTACCTGGATGAAGCTCACAGCATTGGAGCAATTGGGAAAACAGGCAGGGGTGTTTGCGAACTTCTCGGTGTTGACACAGCTGATATAGACATAATGATGGGAACTTTTACCAAATCTTTCGGTTCTTGTGGGGGCTATATTGCCGGATCCAAGGTGTTTGCAATTATATACCGTTTTTCCATTTACTTATCTTTTGTTTGCACACTTTCTTATGCACAAAGGAACTAATCCTACACAATAAACTATTTGATTTGTTTTGGCTAGTAGTGCATGCAGTTCATCTCAAAAATCAAACCAAGGGCTTAATATCATATTTTGTGCTTTCAACTTCTGTAGGAACTCATTCAATATTTGAAGTACCATTGCCCTGCTCACCTTTACGCAACTTCAATTTCAACTCCTTCTGCGCAACAGATCATATCTTCCATAAAAGTTATCCTTGGAGAGGACGGTTCAAACAGAGGTATAGTTTCTTTTGGTCTATGAGCTTTATAATATCAAGTTATGTAGTCTCAAAATTCAAAAATCTGGGGGCAGGTGCGCAAAAGTTAGCAAGGATAAGGGAGAACAGCAACTTTTTCAGGGCTGAGTTGCAGAAGATGGGATTTGAGGTTCTTGGAGACAATGATTCCCCAGTGATGCCAATAATGCTTTACAATCCAGCAAAAATCCCTGCCTTCTCTAGGGAATGCTTGCGAGAAAACGTAAATACAGTCTCTTGTCGTTTTTTTTTAATTTGCTTTTTACATAAGAAAGACTCACCTCTTCAAAAACTGTGAACAGGTCGCAGTTGTGGTTGTTGGTTTCCCAGCTACACCTCTATTGCTAGCCAGGGCTCGTATTTGCATATCCGCATCTCACTCAAGAGAAGATCTTATCAAAGCTCTAAAGGTAAAACAAAAGATCTTTCTCTGAGTTCACTCGCATGCTCTCTCCTATATCATAGTATAGAAATGTTTGATTCTAACCCCAAATTCTACCAAAAAAAAAAGCATAAGAAAGGGACTGTGCTTATAGATAGTTCATCCACAAATTGATTATTTTGTACGTTTTAATCCTCTGTGTTATGACAGGTTATAAGCAAAGCAGGTGACCTTACCGGAATCAAATATTTTCCGGCAGCACCAAAGAAGCAAGAAGAAGAGAAAGATAGAATCAAATTGGATTAAACCCGTAATGCTAAGCAGTTTCCTTACCAAAAAGAGGTTATGATCAGTACTAATTAGCATTAGTTTACTATTTTTTTCTTCTTGCGGTTCTGTTCTTTTGTTGTGTCCCCTCTACTTGTCTTGAAACTTTGTGATCCTTCCTCTTCTTTTTCCATTTGTTTCTTTGGTTTTGTCTGAGTTAATTGTATAGTTTCCTTCTATATAATATTGGTGCTCCAAAATAACAGATGCTATTTGCTGAAATTTATGCTTCTGTTTTTGCTTCACGAAGCTTATATATGGTGTCTAATTCATGGATTAGGACCAAAGCATTTTTTTTTAAATTCGTATTATTTTGTTTTCCTCTTTCAACCTCTGAAAGAAAAAGAAAATATCCATCAAGTCTATATTGTTCATTTACAATTCTTCAGGAAAGATCAAACGCAAAAATATATTGTTAATGATCAGAAACCGAAATGGAGCGTACAGAATTCAATTATTCCAGTTGGGACAAGAATGATAATGATGTGGGACGTTGTTGGGACAAGTGGTAGGTAAGCTAGCTACATCTTGGTCCTCATTTCATAATGTCTTGAGAGTGACGCTACTTGTCGTGAATTTTGTGATTTATTCAGACTTAATGGTTTAGGATCTTCAAAAAGCAGAGAAGAGGAAACCCCTAAAAGAACCTTTCTTGATCGTGACTCTATTTTTGTTTCAAAACCAAAACATCATTATTTATGCGTCTGCTTTTGTTCCACGGAAACTAGGTGTCCAATTCGAGACTTAAACCCTACGACGAGGTTTTAGTTCAGAGGCAGAATCTACAAACTAAAAGAATTATTTTTATTAATTAAATTTCAATACAAACTTTGAGGAAATAGTACTTCCTCCGTTTCAAATTATTTGTCGTTCTAGAGAATTTTTTTTGTTTCAAAATAAGTGTCGTTTTCGGTTTTCAATGCAAAATTTATTGATAATATTTTCTATTCTATTTTTGTATTGGTTGATATATAGTTAGGTGTGTTGGTAATAGTGTTTTTATTTTGAAAATATATAAAATTAAATGTTTTCTTAATCTGTGTGCATAAAGTTAGAACGACAAGTAATATGAAACGGAGGGAGTATCAATTAACCCAAGCTCATGTTCCCCCAACCCCACTAACTGATGGCGTTTGTAATAGACATTGTTACTAAATTAGAATTAAAAACAACCAGTCCTATATTTTTGCTACTGAACACATCATTATTTTCTTAGTATTGGAACTTCTATTGCAAATCAGTTCTTAGTGTTGTATACCTACCACAAGACGTGGTAGAACAGTTGGGTTTTTTTTGACAAAGGGCTTTAGAACAGTTGGTTTAAGTGTAAGTATTGGTGCTGTTATGATATTGGTTCCAAATCCGGTGGAAAAAGTGTGTCAGCACAGGCTAATTCTATACCAAATGAGAGATTACTGTAAAAAAAATGTTGTACACCTATTCGATAGAGAGTTCTTTTCATCAAGAACATCCACGGACCACGGAGGTACATTGTTTAAAAGAAAGAGGGACCTCAAAGAGTTAAATCCTCTGTCTCTAAATCTCACTCTCATTACATCTTCATCTCCAAAACCATACAGCATTTAGTTGATCTCTTTAATGGAAAGATCTCTTCATCAAACATAAATAGTGGAATAGGCAAGAGTTTTCGAAAACCTAACATTGTATTCTTCTGTCTAGAAACTCCAGAGAGGATGTACTTTACTACTATTTCAACATATGTGAGCTGCTGCTTGATCAGCGGCTTTGGCCATCTACGTGATTTTTTCAGTCGCATCCTCCTTTTGCCATTCACCAACGACAATCTCCAGGTCTCTCATTTCCTAAGTTTACTCTGAATAATCCTTTTTCGCCCTTTGAATATATAATCCTTTTTCCATTAGTTTTATTATATTGTATGTATCTTGATTTTCACTTTGGGTATAGGGTTATGCGCCAATCTGCTTGGAATACGAGGATTTCTACATGAGACGAGCGTATCATCGGGTTCAGGTCATTCTCTTAACAATAAACTAAATAAACCATTTTTCTACAAGGTCCATGTGTTAATTGTTTTTTTTTTTCATTTGGTAGTTGGTATAGATAGACCAATCCAAACCCCATACTGATCTTCCAAACATAAAAAATGAATAAACTTTGTAGTTTTGTTCATTTTTAGCATTGAATAATAAATATGAATTTTTTTATTTCTTATTTTATTAGTATTTTTTTTTTGATAATTCATCCACTTATGAAGACCATTTTTCAAATATTAAAATAATCAACTAAAAGCTTAAAAAGAAAAAAACTAAAAGCTAGTACATTGTGATACCTACTTTTTATTTCTTCGTCTGCATGAAGGACTGTTTTTTTTTTCTTTTTGTAACCATGAAGGACTGTTTTGCCCGTCCAATAGCGAGTGCACCAGATGCATGGGTTGATGTGCTCGAGATAAACTGGAAATATCAGGAAAAGGTGCTAGAGTGAGTGTGATTTCTTCTGAAAAGTTATATCTTCCACGCTTACATTGAGAAAATAGTACGAAACCAAATGAAAAAGCGAATTCAAATGAAAACGACATATTCGTTATAAATATTTTAATTTAAAACCAAATTGTAGTAATAAGTGAGCTCATTTGTTTATAAATTATTTAAAGATCATATAACATAGGTGACTAAACCTTTGGTTGCAATGCAGTCGAACAACAAAGAGCAGAAGGTGCCTTAATTTGGGATCTTACAATTATCTTGGATTTGGTTCATTCGATGAATATTGCACGCCTCGTGTTATTGAGTCCTTAAAGAAATTTTCAGCAAGTACATGTAGTTCTCGTGTTGATGCAGGTACAACGTTACCACCTATAATTTTAAGTGTTTGTCTTCTTCTTTTGATCAAATTATGTATCTATGTTTCCTCTGGCTTACGTGTGGTTTGTTTATGGCGTAAAGGAACTACTAGTGTGCATGTAGAGCTTGAGGAATGTGTAGCTAAATATGTGGGAAAACATTCTGCTATTGTCTTTGGCATGGGATACGCCACAAACTCGTTTATTATACCTGTTTTGATTGGAAAGGTACGCGTATGTATACACATCCAGACTCATGACTTTGGACTTAGATTATAAATACATGCTAATATATATGTTGGTATATGACCCAGTTCACAGTTCTGTATGTTGTATATTTTTAGCAAAAACCATTAAATCTTTGAGTAGCTATTTAGTGATTTATATTCCACTTGATACAGGGAGGATTGATAATAAGTGATTCTTTGAACCATAGTTCGATTATTAATGGTGCTCGAGGTTCTGGAGCCAATATTCGCATTTTCCAACATAACAGTAAGCTTTTTTAGTGCCTCAAATTTCAGTATTAATCATATTCAATTGGATGGCTCTCTTTTATAATGTAGCACAGATAATATCTTTCGTTTTAGAAACAAAATACTAAATAATGTTTTCGTTATTTTTACTCGTTGTAAATTTTTTTGCTTGGGTTTCTATTTTTGATTGAGTGATGTTTATTTGTGTCTAGATCTTAAATTATAAACTTAATTTCAGGAGATGTACGTTTGTCCCTCTAAATATTCTTATTTGGATAGAGATGAGAATCAGGGTCTTTGTGTTAAAAACGTAAATATATTCAAATGGTTCATTTGATGAGATCCGTAATTTTGAAAACCAGTTGGCTAAACCAAATTGAATGATCTGGATGGAGAGTTCAGTTGAAGATATAAACTACCTTCACCCTACACTGCTTATTTTGCAGCACCTTCTCACTTGGAAAAAATACTGAGAGAAGAAATAGCCAAAAGACAAACCAAAACACACAAACCCTGGACGAAAATCATCGTCATCGTTGAAGGTATTTACAGTATGGAAGGGGAGATTTGCAAGCTGCCCGAGATTGTGTCGATATGCAAGAAGTACAAGGTTGAGAGAACTGAAACTAAATTATCATTCACATGCAATATCAAAGTCTTCTAAAAAAACAATTTGGTTGTCTAATATATATATGTATAAAGATTAAAAGTTTTAATTTTATATATATAGGCATATGTTTATTTGGATGAAGCTCATAGCATTGGAGCCATAGGAGGTACAGGAAGAGGTGTTTGTGAACTTCTTGGAGTTGATACGGCTGATGTGGACATAATGATGGGAACCTTCAGTAAATCTTTTGGGTCTTGTGGTGGATATATTGCCGGCTCTAAGGTCTTTAAGCAAACTTATGAAAATTTACTTCTTTATATCAAATCTTGTCAAAAATAAACTTGTACACATGCATGATGATTTTTTTTCTTTTGAAACAATGTACACATGATGATCATAAGAAGAAAAAGAAGTCATAGATGAGGACTTTTGAAGTTTCATTTTCTTTTGTTTTTGTAGGAGCTCATCCAATATTTGAAGCACCATTGCCCGTCTCATCTTTACGCAACATCAATTTCAACTCCTTCCGCGCAACAAATCATATCGGCCATACAAGTCATCCTTGGAGACGACGGTTCCAACAGAGGTATCTCTAGAGTCTCTTATCATTTTTTTCTTTCATGTTTGCCTAAGCTCCATTTTCAACTAGAGCAATTATAGTGTCTCCAACCCGAAAACTTGTTTAAAGGGGCACAAAAGCTAGCAAGAATACGAGAGAATAGCAATTATTTTCGGACTGAGCTAAGGAATATGGGATTCAAGGTACTTGGAGACGAGGATTCTCCAGTCATGCCAATAATGCTTTACAATCCAGCTAAAATCCCTGCCTTCTCTAGGGAATGCTTGCGAGAAAATGTAAGTTTCTTATTTTTTTTTGCTTCCACATATATAAGAGAGAGAGAGCAAACTATTAAGAAAATATGAAAGCCTATGAACAGGTTGCAATCGCCGTGGTCGGTTTCCCGGCTACACCTCTAATGCTAGGAAGGGCTCGTATTTGCATATCCGCATCTCATTCCAAACCAGATCTTATTAAAGCCTTAGAGGTAAACATCTTGCATTCCAAGCCCCAGAGGTTGATGTGTTATAGATCCAAACTCTAATAAACATTCTTTGCATATGATGTATGACAGGTTATAAGCAAAGTAGGTGACCTTACCGGAATCAAATATTTTCCTGCAGCGCCAGAGAAGCAAGAAAAAAATGGCATCAAATTAGTTTAGACATTTGAAACCTTAAAGGCTGCTTTAATGTGTGTAATAATAATATTCATGAACAAAGAACCGGTCTGGTTCGATCTGGTTTCATATTGTTAGCAAAATTGCAGCCTCCACGAAATTAATCCAACTGGTTTCATATGGTTTCAATTCTCAAGAACAACTGGTAAGCATTTGTAAATAGAGTTTGCTGGTGGTAACTGATGACAACAAAAATCGCCCACTAAACCGAAATAACCAAATAAACCAACTATTCAAACCCATAACCGGATTAGAACCCTCAAAAACAAAAGATAGAAGTGCACAAATAGACATCCCAAAGAGAAAGCATGTGGTTATCTTCTGTAGTTCCTTTAATCTCTTCATAACTACTTAGCAATCTTTTTTTTAAAAAAACAATGATACAACTGTGTGAACAGAAGAATCTAATTACCTGCTCCTGTTTCTACATATTGAGATAAGCTAAATGCTAATCAAAAAGCTAGACTGAAACCGTCTAGTTTCATCTCCTTCAAACTCCTCTATTGCAAGTTCCCTTATCCTCAAGACCATCAGCTCAAGTGAAGTAAAGAGAGATATCAACGAGTAAAAACCACCTTCTTACTCCAAACTCTTCTTCTTTTTGCCACTTCTACCTCTACTACTACTGTAGCCAATGCTACATTCAAACAAGAAATATCAAAGTTAACGAAATGAGATACTAAAGCATAAAGGAAGAAACAGGCTTTCCATTTATGGTTTCAGACATTGCAAGCTTACATTGTCATGGCTGACCTGACCTGACTTGACTATCTCACCAACTAAAACAACAACCATTTTTCCTCTCCCCAACTATCATGAGAAGTCTCTACCAAGTTTCTGGATGGCAGAAAACATCTTCCTCCTAGACCCAACGGCGTTAATCCCCATATCTTTCAAATCATCCAACGTCAACAAAGGCAAAACCTCATCATCAACCTCATGTATCTCAAACACTGGCCAATATCTCCCTAACCCTAACTCTTCCAACCAAATCTTCACCCCTTCTCTTCCTCCTCCTCCTCCCTCCATAGACAACTCAAACTCCCTGTTCCCACTACTATTGCCATCTCTAACTAAAGACTCTTCTTTTAATGGACTCTCCGAGTCTTGTCTACTGAAATCCCTAAACTCACCTCCTGATTCGTCGCCATTTCTCGATACCCAATTGGATCGTACCCGCTTCGCCGCTGACCCGACCCGTTTCTTGACCCGCCAGCTCCCGACACCGAAAGGATCCACATTTCCCACTCTCTCGTCATCATCGAGGGCTCCGAGATTCTCGTACCCAGAACTCAAATTCGTTAAAGCCCGAGTCTTGGTCGACGGTTTGATCGTATCTTTCTTGTTCCACTTGGGTTTCCTCCCCTGGGAATCGAGGTGGTGATGCTCGCCGCCGATTTCGCCTAATCGAACGCTCGGTCTCCTGGATCGTTTCGATCCGGCGGCGGCGGTAACCTCCGCTGAGGTTGACGTAAGCGAAAGGGGAACGCCTCCGTTGTCGATACCTGGTGGCGGTTCCGTCATTTGTGGAAAAGATTGAGAGGTTTCTTGTTTCGCTTTTTCAGGTATACATGTGGTTGTGCGAGTGTGGAGCTACAGCCAGCAGCTACTGGAGAGAGAATTGAAAAGTCAACTCTTTTTTTTTGTTTGTTTGTTTAGGTTTTAGTCAAAAGAAGAGAGAGGGAAGACAAGAGATGTTCACTTTCGGACACGTTTATGGTCGTGTACAAACGAACAGTTCATTGTCAAAAGCCACTTTAAGTTCTGTCAGTTCCCGTTGACCAAAAAAAAAAAAAAAAAGTTCTGTCAGTTCCATTTTAACACAAAATCTAATGAATACGAATATATGTTCTGATATTAAAACCCGTACAAATTTTCGATTATCAATATTTACTGTCTTTTTCAAATTAACACAAATATTAAATGCAATCAGGAAAACAAAGAACATTGAACACGTGTTTATGTACTAAAATTAGACATGGTGCAATCAAATATCTAGTTTCCAAGTTCTATCGCACGTTTGCCTATTATCTCCGGTGAAGTAAATCTCGATAAACAGGATAACAAAATAATCAATCCCTAACCTTGATGGTCTTGAACTCTATATATAGCAGCGGTTGGATTTGATTTTGAATATATCGACTTCCTGTTTTGTGCTTTAGTATATATATGGGGAAAAAACGGTTTCTATATAAGCAGTTTCTTTAGTCAGCTGGTGTAATGCAGAGCTGACTATGTCCTGGACTGTGCTCCAACGGGTACATGGTCGTGCTTCTCACGAATTTCTGATGATCCCTCGCGGGTTTTCTGGGGTGTGAGACGACCATTGGACTCTTGTTTTTGCTTCTCTTCTTTACTATCGAGCATGAAGCTAATGGTTCTGCAGATCCTGCTCCAACTCTCCTGCACGTTCAATGGATTTTTTCTTAGAGAGATGATAAGTTTTTTTTGAGACGCAAAAGAAAGAAAGATGAAATTGATTACCGTAAAAGCTTCTCTGCTGCAATTCTTGCAGATGTAATTGTTTTGCGGCTTGGCAGCCATTTCACGACTCGGTTTGGATCAGCTCTCATGGGCGAGTGTATTTTAATGAGCTAACAAAAAGAAGAGAATCAACTCAAAGCCAAGTTGTAACAACTTGTATTGAGAAAGAAGAAAGACAAGGAATCAGAGACTTACACCCAAGCATTCCATCATTTGGTAGTAAGCTCTACCATGCAGAGGAGTATGTCCTTGTCGGGATTCTGAAAAATATCTAGTCCTGAAAGAATATAACAAGGGATTACTTTCAAACACAGACGTTGGTTAATAAGCTGAATCACAAGTCGAGAGAGCCTTCATACCACTCCTTATAACCTGGGTCCACCGTGAAACCATACATATCTACTGAATCACAAGTCGAGAGAGCAAACTCAAGAGCCTTTAGCCCAGTTCCTTTGGCTGCTGAGCCAAATGAGGCACCAAGCATTAAGTACACCGGATTTTTTATTGGAACTTCCTGCGAAAGGAGAAGAATCCTCAAATGAGTTTCACAGGGAAAAGCTTTTAGATATTCAAAAACAAAAGAGCCAAGAGGAAAATAAGTGCAATGTACAAACCCGGATCATCTTGTTCATAATATCATGAATTGTTGTTTTTACTAGTAGTACCTCTTGCCTTTTTTCTGCATAGTTTCAAAGGATCAGAGAGAGTGTATCATAAATACTAAGACACTCACACGCGGAATGAATGGAATAACAGAAACAATGGCGATAACCATGAAGGAAGGGAGAACCAGAAAACAGTTATACAGTACCATCCAACTCCACGACTTTGTCAAGGGCTTTTGCTGACCCTCGATTAAGAAGACGGAATGTACTTTTCTCTCCCACATATTCCTTGTAGTTCTGCAAGAAGATGTTCCAGAAAGAAAAAAAGAATGAAAAAGATAAGTGAGAGAACAGAGGGGGTGAAGAATTTAGATTAAAAAAAACTCATCATTAACCTGAATTGGAGCACCATTTTCTCTAATAACCACATCGTAAGTATCAATCTCTTTTCCGAACTTTGTTTTCAAAAGATCACCAGAATTGCCAATAACAGCACATCGCTCAAACTGACGGGGAAAATATGGAGGTGTTTCAGGTAGCACCAATGAAAGCTTCTCGATGCATAGAGACCTATTCTGGCACCGATTACTGCACCAGAGTACGAGATTCATTGAGACCAAAATAGAAGAAGACAGCACACCATTTTAAAATATGTTTACACACTGTGACTGAGACCCATCAACTTTTAACAAGTTCTGAGGTGTTGTCTATGAAACCGGATCACAGTATTAACCAATTATATCATGAACTTCATCCCTCGTCTAATTGTCAGTCAAATACTTACAGTTGTACTCCTTTATTAATTCTGCGCCATGCATAATCCTCCCATCCATTTGGTAAGGCATCAATGTATTCCCTACTGAGTATCGTAGAACTATTCCTGACCTGGTCAACCAACTCGCTAATTAACACATCACTTGATTATACGAACTGAAAGCTTACACACACTTGAAGAAATGCAACACCCACTTGTTCCCATGTAGCTACTGCTTCACACAAGTCAAACTCATAAGACAGTCCTTCAAGCTCTCCAGACTTGGGATCTTTCTGTTATTGTTAGACATAATCCAAGACAAGAAAGTAAGGTAAAATAAAAATATTCAATACTCAAGAGCCGGAAAAGAGCATTTACCCATTTGGGAATAGTATCGGTGGGGAAGTTGATTGAGACTTTGCAATAATCTCTACCCGTAGCAGCTTGTAGTCCCAAGCCATTTGCACTCTACATCATTCCAAATAAACTCTTTTATTCACACATGAATCAATATTCCTCAATTTTTACTCAGGTTTCAGTTTGAATTTGATTCCAGCCACTTCAGTGACAATCCACTAAATTGGAACAACTCTAATCAACAGATCTCCAGATTCACAAGTAATATTTAACTCCCAGCAGCTAACAACATAGATCTCTAAAGCCAAGTTACTTACCACGCACTTCTGGAATCCGTTCTGCAGGGACTGCAAGGCCTCTAAATCTTCATTGCTAAGCCGATTCGATTCGTCTAAACCCACGGAATCATCTTCTTCATCAATAAATCATCGCCATAATTTGAGAAAATCACGAAATACACACACTACACTGTGACGAACGATGGAGTGTGTATGTATATACTTACAGAGATTTGAGACGCCGATAATGTAGATGAGAACCGCAGAGATTCCAGTTGTTAAAGCTAATAGGAATATCAATTGCAAGATCTTCATCGATTCACTCGGCAAGTTTCAGGAGCAGCTTCGATTATTTTTTACAGGAGACTGATGTGATCTTCCAGAGTAGTTACGGGAAAGTTCCGATCTGAGAGTCTCAGACAATGAAAGGGCGTGTAGTTTCCCTTGTAAAGTTTGAGACGGCAAACAGTTTTCTCACGAATATAAAACGCTGCGTTGTTAAATATAAAGATCCAGTATTTCACAAAAATGCAAACGAAAATGAAGAGAAACAACAATAAAAATGTTTGCATCTTTTTATTAGTGTGATTACAAAGCTTTTCTCTCTTTTAGTCTCCAATCAAGCAAAATGAATCCATTTTGAACAATAAAATAGCAGAAGAACTAGAATTAAGGGAACACAATTTTGGTTATATTGCAAGCAATAGGCAAAAATAAGAATAACAGTTGGGAGTTCTATTTCCCATTTATTGCTTTAACGTGTCGGCTAAGCGAGGAATGTTTTTGTAACCTTATGCACTTACAGCTAGAGCAAGCGCAGTAGCTGGAGAAGCACCACCGGTGGTTGGCCTAAGAGAATGAGAAAATGAGTTGAGTATTGATGAGAATATCCCTAATTAGTGGAAGGAGATGATATAACTTACAATCCAGCTAAAACTTTGACAGCATCGTAGATAACCCATTGAGCTCCAGTAAGTGTTCCTATCATGAAAATGCGAAGAGGAAGTCCACGGGTAAACATACCCAATAACCCTAGCTTCTTTACTGCCTGTACCACGAGAAACAAATCAAAACCAACTCAGAGCAGTGTATATGTATCAGCTCAATGATTTTCATGTACTTTTTCACTTACATCGCTAACAGTTGCTCCTTTAGAGTTATTGAGGAAAGAGACCAAGTTATCTGCAGGATGTGAGATAACAGCGCAGAATATTCCAGCAATGTATCCACCGGCGAAGCTAACTCCGAGCTGAACTGGCTCCGAGCACTCTTCCTTTGGTGTAGGAATCACTTTCTTGTATATGAGCTCCACAGTGTTTTCAAAAGTAGCAAATTTCATCATGGTATCTGCAAAAACCTCAAAAGTTTATACTAACCAGAATCAAACCATGACCACTTTGGTACTCTCATCTTGTGTGGACGCTATATTTTTTTGTGTATGGACTTACATGGTATCTGGCGTCCCCATAGAGGAACAAGTCCTTTGAACAACCCTCTAACACCTTCTGATCTAATGATCTTTGGTAGATCATCAGATAAACCGCGGGCGAAATCAGGCTGAGTCTGGACCCTGACTTTGACAGCTTCCATTGGACAGAGAGCCACATCTGCGACTATTTCAGCAGAGGCCGAGCCAGCTAGGTAAATGAGGGTCTTGTATTTGGCTGCGTTCTCTGGTCCAACGATGTCTGAGTAGTATTTCTTGGCGTACTCGTACAGACCGTATTTAAAGGCTCCCTGAGCACTGTACCCGATAAGGGTGGGTGACCAGCCTCTGGTGAAACCCTTGAGACCTTGCTCTTTGATTGTTGTCTTGAAAGCAGAAGTTATGTTCTTGTACTTGGATGGATCAATCTGAAAATTAAATATAAAACAATTAGGGAGTTTTCTGTAAATTCGTGGAGGGTTTTTATTTGTGTTTGCTACTAGCTTTAGCTCAGATTCTCTATGATTGCACATCAAAATCATGCAAAGATTGAAAAGTCTCCGTCGCAGTTGAACATTCAGTGCCGTGTAAAACAAGAAACTCAAAAATTGACACTATACCTGTAAAGTAGCATGTAATGATAATATATAAATAACAGTGGGAATCAACCAACTTTACTGAATTGGAAAATTCATAGATGGAGAGGAGAAACAGTCAAACTAAGATGTATATTCAGATTAGTAAAGCACACTGATATCTCATTTATTTATTAGAGTATAATTTTGTCATACATTTAAAATTATGATCATGTTATAAGATTCCAGTTCAACCACAATTTTTTAAAAAATTAATATCATTTAAATTTTATCGATAGAATAAACAAAAATCGTTGTTTTTGCAGTTAATTTTCGCTTAATATCATTTAAAATTAATATCATTTAAATTTTATCGATAGAACTAATTATGTTTATTTCGCTAAATATTTACCCACCACATACATAGCTTTCGAATAAGGTTCGAAAATGTTAATACCAAGGGAATCAGTTCTGCTAAAGAAGAACAAGACCGTTTAGTTTAGAAAGTTCACCTGCATATTGCATTTCAGGACATCGAGCGGCGTAACGGCCGTGTGAGTGACGCCGCAGCTCAGCATCCCGCCGACCGTACACGCCGCGAAATACGCCGGTGAGTACAATTCTACTTTCTCATTCGGCGCGGGAATCGCAAAACTTGGACCGCTCGAAGAGGCTTGAGAAGTTTTCAGAGATCTCAACGGCTGTGCTTTGCGTTGCGTCATGTTCGTGGCTGGCTCATACGGCTGAAACAGACGATTATCCGAAGAGTAGAGGAAGCTCGGGATCAATGATTTGCTCGAGTCCGACATTTCCGGAAGGAAGAGAAAGATAGATTTGACTTGTGTTGGTTAATGACTTTTCTTTTAGGAAGAAATGTGATTCTGTTGTGGAAGGGCGACAAGAGATCTCAGGTGGAATTTATAGGTGCTGATAGTTTCGTTAGTATGTCATATTTGACTGACGACACCAAGAACATTCAAATACTGGCTTGTCACGACTCTTTGCGTGTCAACAAGGATTTGGATTTGCGCTACTGAATCATTTTTTTGCAGCTGAATAATATGACATTTCCTAATACTAATATGATTTAAATACGACTTCTTAGTGATGTCTGTTGGCTTCTCTTTTGTCTTGGTTTTCTGTTTATTAGGGGATCCTATTAAATGTTAATCTAATGAGATAATGATTACATTAGTTAAGATAAGGCTACAGTCTAATGTGTTAATTAGAAATTTCAGGTTTTGGGTCTTAGAAATTGCTTGAGATACAATTTTGATATTATTTTTCAAAAATACACTTAATCAGAAATATTTCAACTGGTTTAATAATTATTGTTTAGTGTTTTATGGTATTGAAATTCTTCCATGTTATATTTAGGTTGGTTCCATGCATGTAGATTTTTTGACTTTTAAAAAGATTTTACATCTTTTGGGTTTTGGGCTGGTTCTAGTATTTTTACATGTAATATTCAATACGTATTTAAAATATTCAAATACTTGAAAGTAAAAAAAGAATTATATATTTACTTCTTAATACATGTTAAACCCAAAAGAACTAAAAGAATTTTATTTTTATCACAAGTTTGAAAAGGGATTATCAAATCTGTGATAAAACTGAAATTTCACCTTTATTAAAATGTAGTGATTGTTATTAAAAATACATTAAAACGTTTTTAATTATTATTTTTAATAAATTATATTGTACTAAAATATAAATGATAAAATTTCTATAAGTCATACAAAAGTGGAAATAAATAAAAATTTGAAACTATTTATAAAGCTTTCTTATATAAATGTTTTAAAACTTGAATGACATTTATTATTTTTCCAAATTAATATAATATATTGTATTTATAAAATTATGTTTTTATAATTTTATTACTATTTAATGTATCTAGTAAGTATTAATTTTTTTTTTGACAACAGTATTAAAATTATACAATGATTTATTTATAAAAATAAATAATTAACTGTTTATAATTTATTAATTTGTATATAAATATCTAAATATTTTACATATATGTAATGTAACACAGATAAATGATTTCACATTATTGCTTAAATGATATTTATGTATAAAAACTTGGATGATAATTTTATCTTATTTAATTAATTAAAATGTAGAACTTTTTACAAAAAATCAGTTTTACTAAAACTTTAAAAAATTGTTATTTTAGTTTTTCTTCATAAAGTGATTTTTTTTTAAACAAAAATAGTTTTTCTAAATTTTAGAGAATCTATTTATTAAAAATTTGATTGGAAAATTAAATGGTTTTAAAAAGTAAATAAAAATCTACATCTTGATTAAATAAAAAATAAAAAAACAAAGGTGATAAAGCTGACTAAAAGTAATAAATAAATAATAGTGTGTGCATAAAAGCCTCCAAAAAAGTAATTGCAGAATAAATTATAAATTATGAGGATGAAAAAAAAATGTAAAGAATATAAATATCAAGTGAGACCACTCTCTCTCTCTCTCTCTCTCTCACCGATCTCTGCGTAAATGATGGTGGTCCAACTATGGGAGACCCTCAAGGAAACAATTACAGCTTACACTGGACTCTCTCCGGCCGCGTTTTTCACCGTCTTAGCCCTCGCTTTCGCCGTCTACCAAGTCGTCTCCGGTTTCTTCGCCTCCCCTCAAGAGCACCGCCCGCGCTCCACGGAGGTACACCCGCCTCTTCCGCCGCCGGTTCAGCTCGGAGAAATCACGGAGGAGGAGCTGAAGCAGTACGACGGCTCCGATTCCGAAAAGCCCCTCCTCATGGCGATCAAAGGCCAGATCTACGATGTTTCCCAGAGCAGGTATACCTTGAGAGAGAGAATCTAGAATCGAAATTATTGCTGATAAATTGGGGGTTTAGGGTTTGATTCTTCAATTATATAATTTGATTGTCTGAGTATAATTATATCTTATATTAACCATATTCATTTTACTTGTCTTACTAGGTCACTTACTGACATGATTGATACTTTTTTTTTTGTTCTGTTAGGGTGTTCTATGGACCAGGTGGACCATACGCTTTGTTTGCGGGGAAAGATGCGAGCCGAGCTTTGGCGAAGATGTCCTTTGAGTAGAATGATTTGACCGGAGACATCTCGGGTCTCGGTCCTTTTGAGCTAGATGCGTTGCAAGACTGGGAATACAAGTTCATGAGCAAGTATGTCAAAGTCGGGACCATTCTGAAGAAGGATGGACAAGGCGAAGAAAGTACAGAAGAACCTTCTACCAACACTACTGGAGAAGAAGCTTCCATTGGCGGCGAAACTTCTACAAGCGTAGAGGAGCGAACTGCAGAAACCATCGAGAAGAAGGATGTCGCAAATGGTGATGCTGCAAAGGAAGATTAGTGAGAGTTTTAAGGGGTTTTAAGTTATATATATATATATATATATATAGCTCAATGTGGAAGAAGCAAGCTCAATAGATTAAAAAAATGTAGACTGTGTGTACCTTTTGGATCTTATATTTGACATCTAATTCTGGTTATAAATTGTTTCTGTTTTTAGACGTTTGTGAAGTTGCCATCTAATTGAACGAATTCGTGTTTTGTTTGTAGTAAAATTCGTGCCGTTTTCGTTGGTTGGGTTTGTTGTTTATGCAGCGTTAGAATTGTTTGTCATTAAGAAAATGAGAATGGTTGTAGGCTTGTAGCAGATGGTTTGAATCAAAGCGCCAACCGAAAGTCAAGATTTAAGGTACAATGAATGCCTAATGAAGCACTTGTCTTTCAATATCTATGGCTAGTCCTTTGTTAGATTTAACGATCTATGGGGTTTAGACAGGTCTGAGGTGGCTGACAATGGCGCCTTGGGGACTCGGAAAGAAAATTAACTCAAAACGAAACATGGGGTCTTGAGTTGTCTTGCATGATAAAAGAGGGCAAAGTTGTTATTGCTTTAACACTTGGGGTTACTTTGTTTAGACCGATATTCACTGTACGCCTAGATTGATAAATAAGACTTTGGCCCATCCCCCTCTAGGCCGGCTTCTCGGATTGGCTAATCTTGCTTGTTAAGCATGGGGGCTGTATTTCTTTCCGTTTCTTTATTGTTAGTTCTGGTCCTACATAGACCTATTCGTGGAGCTAGCAATCATCTGCAGTCTGCACACAAGGAATCGATCACCGACACTTTTCCTGAGTTTGAGGTTACTTCTAACTATTTGTGATGCTTCCTTGTGTTAATCCTATAGATTAGTGAACTTGAAAAAATGTTCAATGTATTATTTAAAACATGGAAGAAGAAGAAAGTGACATGAACTCCAAACTCACAATTCACAAACAGAGCCCCACAAGAAAAAAAATTAAAAGATCAAAAAAAAAAAGAAAAGAAAAAAACGATCATACACAAGGGAAACAATATTAACAAAACATCAAATGAGCTAAATTCCAAAACAGAGCCAAACAATCGCCGACACAAGAACACTGCTTCCTTTAATCATCACATGAACGGCACCGTTTTTATCATCAGCAACCTCACCGTCATCGTCTGCCCCCGGAGCATCAGCGCTTGGTCCATCAGCCACCGCGTTCTTAGGCTTGTGCTTACTCGACTTGGGAGCTGGAGCGGCCGCCTTCTTGACAGCCTTGTAGATCTCTCTCGGCAACAAAACTGTGTCCACCTTGTAAACGATCAACGGCTCTTGATCCTTCAACGTCCCCATGATCTTCGCCGTCACGACGTCCGTCTCGAGCGTCACGTCCTCTCCGTCGTTCTGCACCGTGAAGTCATACTTGTTGTCGCCTTCGGTCGCCAGCGTGTTGACGGCGCCGTTACCCGATCTAAGCATCTGCAGCGACTGGTAAACCGGCATGCCGTGGTACAGCACCAGCGCCGTCTTGTTCGCCGCGGAGAGGGCTTTGAACTTCGGCGCGAACTTTCCGACGGCGGCGTCGGAAGGACAGAACACCGTCAGGCCTCCGTCGACGGTGTCTTGAAACGTCTTGTCTGCTCCGGTGGATTTCAGCATGTCGGAGAAGGCCTTGCATCCTTGCTTCTCGAGGATCGCGGTGAGGACGAGGTCGCTGGGGCTCGCGGTGGGAGCCTCAGCTTCCGGGGAGGTCAGGACTTGGCTGATGTGGAGGACGGAGATGTTGTAAGCCTTCTCGAAGACGGACTTGACGTAGTGAGCCGTGAGCCTGCTGTCGTCGTCCTGGACGCCGAAAGCGACTTTCCCGCCTTTTATGTCGGTGATGTTGACGTAGCCGGAGGTTCCCGTGGCGGATCCGGTGGACTGGAACATGGACGCGGTGGAGGTGGAGCCGTCGGTGATCTGGTGGAGTTTCTTGGCGCCGAAGTAATCGACGAGGACGTGGAGGGAGAGGATGTTGCGGATTGTGTAGAGGGAGTAGCCTTTGGAGAGGATGGAGTTCATCGCCGAGTTGTCGACGGCCAAGACGGTGATCGTTTGGCGGCGGTTGATGTCGTCGGCGAGATGAGTGGCTGAGAGGTAGTGGTTGAAAGTGGAGAAGGCAGGGTCTTTGGCCAAGATTTTGGTGATGTTGTGGGCGTTTGAGAGAGTGAAGAGTTGCAAGATGAGTATCAATGCGGTGGCTGCTGGCCGGAGAAGAGCCATTTTGGGAGGATACGGCGGCTGAGAGAGATTAGTGGTTGATTGGTTAGTAGCACTGAAGAAGAAAGAGGTGTCTGATAATTATAAAGAGATAAAAATAATAATAAGAATAAAAGCTGTCTCGAATAATTTCCAGCGCAGCGAGCAGGTAAGAGGGGGCCACATAGGTCCAGTCTGAAAGTAACGTGGGTGTCCGAGTGTTCTATACACTAACCGACACTTTCTTTATTTTGAACATAACCGACTGTTTGTTGTTCAAAAAAAAAAACATAACCGACAGTTATCTTCCCCGCCTTAAAACTATTGAAGTCGAATTATTTACGTTGGTATATGTTTTTTTGCTCTATATTTTTAAAGTTGACTAGCTTTCCCGTACATATAGTTCTGCAGTGAGGAAAATGCACGGAAGTAGAAGGAAGGGTAGACGTTCATTGTTCTTGCAGATCTTGTAGAAAGGTAATGATGATGAATCAAAGTCGTTCACTCATTTACTCAAGGCTGGAGATAAAGTTTACTTTGGTCAATCATGTTTTGTCTGACCTTTATATGTTAATATTCAGGATGTATCAGTGAACTAAAATAGTATGTTTCTGAAGTAAGCAGATCTTCAGGTAAAATAGCCAGTTGTAAACTAAACCGGTTAATACAAATCCATCTGTTCAGCGATATTTGGTTCCCTTGGCTATAGAATTTTCATGAGAGTGAATGAAGACTATGAATCGCATAAGATGACCGGGAGCGATGATCCAAAAAGAAACGGTTACTGTGATCATACATTACCATTTTATTAAGATTAGAAATATGTACAGTGTGAAGTGAAGTGTATATACATAAGCATTCCGTACCTACAAATGAATCTATAAGTACTTATGTGGGCATATGTAGAATACAACTTGTGCTACGGAAGGCTCAAGTACCAAGCTTTTCGACAAGTCTTTTCTTCTCCGAATGGTTAGATCAAGGTCTTGTTGTGGATCAATCACCTCGAAGATATAGTTATGCTCAAGACATTGTTCTATCAAAAGAGAGAAGACTGGTTGGAACGTTTTTATGAAAACAAACAACTCTTTGGATGATTTCATACCAAACTCGGATTTTTCTTTTTATGACATATCAAAGATTTGAGTTCTGTACTTCATTTTCGATAGCTTTTTATTCAATGAAAACATAACTGAATCACAATTATTCTTTTCTGATTTGATTATGTACGTGCAAGTTTCTCTAGAAAAATAAATTCAACAAAGATATTTTCTACTTTAACTTATTAGACCCTGGTAACTGATTTTTAATTGTTTAAGAAATATAATAAAACACAGGGATATCTCGAAACTGGGATTAAAAAGCTATAACAAGTAGACAAAAATCATAGTGCATTAAAATCTTGAAAATTAAATGTGAAATTCTCAATAGATAAAATGGATAAAATAGTAGTAGATCTCAACACTATCCAAGAAAATCCCTCCTTACATTCCAGTGAAAGCCTTCTTTGAGAAAGCAGAAGCACCAGCTGGTATCACCTTCAACACATTGAACCTCACAGTCTTGGACAATGGCCTGCAATTACCCAATAACAAGAAGATCAAATCAGTTTGGACTAGAAAACAAAATAAACAGAGATATTCAAGTTAGTGAAATGAATCGAATCATTACCTGCATTGGCCAATGATGACATGGTCGCCTTCCTTGACACGGAAGCAAGGAGAGACATGAGCTGGGATGTTCGAATGCCTCTTCTCGTACCTGTATAGAAGAAAAATGATAAACACTTAATTAACATCTGAGACATTGATTTTGGACCAAGTAAGATTGTATACTAGTATGTATGTAATGTATTACCTCTGGTACTTCTTGACAAAGTGAAGGTAGTTCCTTCGCACGATAATGGTCCTCTGCATCTTGGCACTGTGGCAAGTACCAGCTAAGATACGACCTCTAATAGAAACAGTTCCAGTGAAAGGACATTTACTGTCAATGTAAGTTCCTGTTCCATAGGCAAAATCAAACACAAACACCTAAGAATAATGGATCTAACTGTTGTAAGAAAAAAACATAATTCCAGAGTTTTGGACATGGATCTAACAGTTGTAAGAAAAAACATAAATACAAAGTTCTTGTTCACTAAAGCTAAAACCTAAAGACATTTAATCTCAAACAAACCTGAAATGGCTTCGCGAGGAGTCTTGAAGCCCAAGCCGATGTTCTTCACAAATCTGTTTCCACCCTTCCCAGGTCGCTTTCCCTTGCCTGATGTCTTGGAGCTGATCAAACACGGAAAACAAATAGCAATGCATATAAGAATGAATCGCAAAGCACAATGAATAGAGTGAAATTGATTAATTACCTGAGGAAGACCTTAGGTTGCTTTAGAAAAGCTTTCTCAGTCTGGAAATGTAAAGAAAGAGTGTGAGAATCGATTGATTGGAAGGAAAGTCATCTTTGAGTGAGAGACGATCGAGTTCAAACCTGTTCCGCCATGGCTTGTTGTTTTGTTCCCGACAGGTAAGAATGTAGTAGAGAGGGGACGGATAGAGCGGCAGCGACGGCTTTATGCTTTCATGAAACAAAACCCTAATGTGGAAGAAGAGTTAAAATAACTTATTTCCTGCGCAACACAGCTTTATTGGACCCTTACATTTGGGCTTATATGCTTAGGCCAATAAAATAAGAAACCCAAACTTGAGGCCTGATTATGATTTGTTTAGACTGTGTTGGATTCGAATTATAAAAGTCCGCTGCAGATAATCTTTTCTCTATTAATCTGCGTAATTATGTTTCAAAAATCAAAGATTTGGTATAAAAATACTAATGAACCATTAATTAAACCATCTACCTACCAAGAAGACTTCCACAATAAAGAGCTTACTTCTTGTAGCAAGCTTATATCTTTTCATTTTTATGTTGCAATATCAAATCTCAAATGTATTATACATGTTCGAAATTTCGCTAGGCGTGAGTCGGGCGGAAGGTCTACGCCTAGTGAGTTGTCAAATAATCGGAGAGTAATTGGGGAGTAGTTTTTGTATTTTTAATTATAAATATATGAATATATAATGACATGTATGCAAATTCAACATAAAAGTGTTATAGTCCAGTGGTTTGTCATGCTGTTGATTCTATGAAAGGTCATGGGTTCGAAATTCCAACAGCATATCATTAAAATTCTTTTTAATTGTGTGACATAAAAAAAATAAAATAAAAATAAAACACCACATGCAATCGTCCCACATCGTTAAATCAAGAGGAAAGGAGATCTTGAAATCCCCAATAAATACATGAGGAAGCCACTCGCTCAATTCTCAGACAAATGAGTCTGTAATAAAGCCCTATATCTGTCAATTACTTCAAATTTTTATCGGTTTTCTCGCTAAACCGATTAGTAACAGCGATTTGGTCAAATCGACGCGGTTGACTCCCGCCGAACGTTTACCCGGTCGTCTAATCGGGTACTCGGGCGCGTTTTAGAACCCTAATTTATACCAAAAGAAGGTTTGTATAGTTTGGATATTGTATTTTTCTGGCAAATAAACGAATTTTATTGATAAACACTGTTGTATCAATTTGGAAGGATAAGAAAAACAATATAACGGGCCTAAGATCCATAACACTGGGCTTTAGGTTAAACCCTCAACTCCACCGGTAATCAATCACAAAGTTTTGGGACCTTAACGATCAAACCACACCCGTCACCGAATTCAACATCATGACGACGACGACGACTGAGTTCGGCATCGTCTACGCCGTCCACATCATCGCCTCACACTTCGGTTCCGTCGCATCCGTAATTATCAATCCCTTCTCTCTCTATCTCTCTCTCTCTAATGAATTTAAATTCAACTCAGTGAATGATGGTGTTAATTGCAGAAAGTGTGCGAGTGTCTTCTCCGCAGAGGACCGCTTTCCTCCCGAGATCTCTCTCGTTTAACCGAATCTGACAACATCAACCACAACAAAGTCAAGGACATTCTCTGCCTCTTGATTCAGCACAATTGCGTCCAAGCTTTCTCCATCGAACCTCCCGGTTAGTCCCCCCCCCCCGGTTTTCTCCTCTTCTTCTTTTGGTTTTCGGAATCAATGTATTTTCCAAATTCGAACTCGTTTCGGTATGATTCGAATATGTAGATGGTTCGTCAGAGAGCAAAGCTACTGTTCAGTACATTGCACTGTTCAGCAGCATTCATCACCGTGTGAGGTTTAACAAGTTTTCCAAGGCTGTCAACGAAGAGCTTGGTTCTCAGGTTTGATGATGATGATTCCTTACATTCTTCATCGTTCTTCAACACTGTTTTTGACTTAATTAATCACGTTTAATTTGGTAACAGTGCAAAGGAGTTCTTGAAGGTTTACTTAGTAACGGTAGGCTTACATTGCAACAGCTGATAGATAGAGACAAAGGTGAGTGAGAGTCCTTTATTTTTTTAATATAAATGCCACGGTTTACTCTTTACTGTAGGCATATAACGGTTTTTGGTCTTTGTGTTATCTCAGAGTTTAAAAACTCACTAGGTCCAGAAGCGATCAGAGATTCTCTTGAGAAACTTGTTGCTGCACGTTTTGTTGAGCGCGTTCCTTCCCCCGAGCCTGTTCTTGGAAACAAAGAGGATGGTCCTGCTAAGAAAAGAGGCGCCAAAGCTTCCAAGGTTATTAACTCATTCATTCATGCTTGTTGTGTTGCTAGCAGCGACCACGACTCTCACTTTGGTTTGTTTATTCTATTTTTCGACCTCTTGGGAAACTGTTGCAGATCTTTAAAGAACCAGAAAGCTTAGAGGAGCGTATCCTCGAGGCAGCTACTCCAGTTGAAGCAATAAGGTTTCCGATCATATTCGAGCAAGATTCTAGTTCAGCATTAGCAGATGACGATAGCAGCAACATCTCTGAAGGGAAGGTAATCAGCATTTCTTAACATAACCCAGTTTTGGATGTTTTATATTCTCATGGATGAGAACTGAACATATATGTTCGTTCGTTCGTTCTTGATGTTTCTCTTTTGAACGGAAATGTATTTTTTTCAGCGTAAACAACCTGATGCGGACTCATCATGTCCGAGCAGTGAGGTGATCTGGCGTCCTAATTTCGAGGAGCTCATTCGCCGCCTTAGACATAAGGTACTTAAAACTCGTGTTTGTTGGCATTTTTTCATATTTATTTTTTTTGCTTACTCCCATCAATATTATGAATCTTCTGTTTTCTTTAAGGCGTGTGTGGAGATAGTGAAAGAGCGGAGAGATGAACGATGTGCCAATGTCTTGAAGGCAATGTTGGAAGTAGGAAGATCTCAGGAGAAGAAGGCGAAAACCGACAAGTCCGGTAAAGTCTGACGATGCTCTCTTTGTTTTCATGCAATTGATTGAAGTTCCACATTGTATGATTTCATCATAGTAAACTTATCTTCTTTTCAGTTCCGATGTCAGTGGATTCCATCTACGACGAGCTTATAAAGACAGACGCAGGCCGCGAAATGACACAAGGGCGAGTTGAAGAATGCCTTGAGCATTTGAGTGCAACGTCTTCTTATCTACCAGCGTTTGTGATAAAAACAGATGAATCATACATAGTTGGTATAGTAACTTCCTTCCAAAACCCCCCTGATTAGCTGATACTTACGGATTTGAAACTTACTTCGTTATTTTCATTTTGCAGATTTTAAATCCATTATCAGTGTAGCACAGAAAGATGAGGTGTGTTCCATTCATATATATATATATATATGCATACTTTTCCTGAAAACATTTCTGAAACTGATAGAAATGAGATGCTTTTAGATGGAATCAGTAGTTATGAGAAGATATGGGAAAGAAGCTTTCAGAATGTTCAGATACTTATCACAGGAAGACCGTTTTGTTGAGACCGATAAGGTGAGTGATCGTGTTTAATATAGAAACATCCATAAGCGGATACTGGTTTCTTAATATCTAATCTGCTTTATTTTCTGTGAAGATTGCTGATGCTGCACTGACTGAAAAGAAAGACACGCCGCAAGTCCTTTTGAAGATGTGGAAAGATGGTTACTTACATATGCAGGTATGAGCATTTCTTTGCCAAGTTGAAAACCAAATATTTTAAAGCGAAAGAGAGTTGGTTGATCTGAGATTCTTTCTTGTAGAAATTGGCGGTCACGGGAGTGTACATGCCGTTCCTATTGTGGAAGGTAAACAAGCCGATTGTGTCAAGGCAAATATTGGATGAGATGTATCATGCTTCCTTAAACTTGAGTCTCAGGTTTATCCATGAGGCGGATTCAGAGAAAGAGGTTAGACTCGCACTTAAAATCGATTGGAATTACTTGAAAACGACTAGATGATGATGATGGGTTTTAAAAGCTGATCCTAATGCTAAGACTAGTGTAAATTGTGTTTCTTTGTTTGTGTGTGTGGCAGTTGTTGTTGCTGCCAGTGGAGAAACTAGAAGGAGCGCTGAAGGAGAGACGGAATAAGTACAGAGTTAAGAGTGTGTTGCTCACTTCAGCTAGGTTTAAGATTGATGATGCTATTATGCTTTTCCATGACTTCTAAATAAGACACCATTTCTATTTTCCTTTATTTAATTTGTTGGTTGGTCTTTTGACATTATCGTATTTTGTATGAGGTAATCACAAGTCGGAACTTTAAAAGTGATTTGATATTGTTTTTAGAGTACTTTTTGCATAAAATATATCTCTAATTCATATCACCCAATAGAGAAAAGTTATGTTACTGGCAAAATAGTTGCTTAATCTTCTTCGGTGAATCAAATGTTCATTAATGCTTTCTTGGTGACACGGTGTCTTTCAAAGCTTCCGAGCTTTATGCGTGTTGTGATGGCTTTGACCAAGACAAAGCCCTGTGTCTCAAATACTCTACTCCTCCCTTCACTAGGAGCCGTTGGGGTACTCCTACTGACACTATAAGGTTTTCGTCATTCCTTATTTCACCTTCCTTTTTGTCTGCTCCATACATTTTTTATGTCATCTTCTACCTTTAAATCGTCATATATATAACATAAATATGCATAGAGCAGACAAAAAGAAAGGTGAAATAGGGAATGACGAAAACCTACCTATATATGTGCAAATAGCCTATTTATTGTAAAACCCAATGGTTAGCTAGAAGCTCTTGTTAATAACCCCTTCAGTGTAACAAGAGTAAGGACCAACTATGCCATCCAATTGCTGCAAATAAACTTTTAGAGAGATGGTTTGTGGATCGCATTCTACTTTTGATGAAGTTAAGTTGCAGGATGCCGTATTATTACTAATTAAAAAAGAATGCCATATATATATATATATATATATATATATATATATATTTCTGAACATAGAAAAGATCCTCTGAAATATAATCGATTGTAGAAAAAAGCAAACTTCCAGGAAGTATGAGATAAAAGTGAAATAATCTTTTCCATAATCCAGAAAAACAAGAACTGATAAAAACTGACGAAGCAAAGAAAAAAAAAGGGTCTGATACACAAAAATCCAGAGATTCAAACGACGACAAGATTAAACCTAAACAAGAAGGTATCCCCTCACTTCTTCTCTTCTTTCTCAGCATCAGCAGCCCTCTTGGCTCTAGCACCTGCATGTCTCTTGTTTGTACGCTCTAGACGGATCTTGTCATAAGCTTTGAACGATTTCATCTCAGCGGTCAGCTTCACTAGCTCCGTTGCTTGCTTCTCACGTACGATAGGCATGTAGTCTCCCTGGACTTGAGTGGCATTAGCCAACTCTTCTGCAGTAGAATCACCAGCCTAAAACAACAAAAAGAAGGTCAGGGCACAGATCTAAATATATAATAGAAATGAATCTTTGACAGTGAAAAGTAGTTACCTTGACCTTCCTGGCACGACGTGGGAAGATGACCAACTTAGCCTTGTAGGTTTTAAGCCTCTGGACATTGGACTGAAGACCCTCCAAAGATCTATTCTTGCGACGGTGGTCAACTGAGATACCAATGGTCGGTGCCAACTTCTTTGGGATTCCAGCAGCCTGATTCAATCAAAGAGACATAACTAAACAATACAAACAAAACATCCAACAAGAAAACTTAAACAAAAAAAGAGAGAGAGAATACAACAAACCTTAAGCTCTTCAAGAGTGAATCCTTTACCAGTCCTGACCTTCATGTTGTACTTAAGGGTCTGACCGTGCACAACAGGGCGAAGAGGTCCAGCGGTGGGACGGGGGAAGATCTTCACAGCCTTCTTTTGTCTCGCTGAAAGAACAAAACACATGTCAGAAATTAAACACAGAGATAAATATGGTTTTTAACTTCAAATGATTCAAAAGGAGGAAACGTAATCACTAACCAGCTCTTCTTCTGGTTTTCCTGGCAGGCTGGTTGAACCATGTCTTAACATAGTTCTGCCAGTGCTTCTTGAAATGACCATTCGGGATGACATTGTTGTGCTTCATTTCTTCACCTCTGCTGTTTTAAATTAATTAATAAATCATCAGCAATGAGATCGAATAAGCCTTCAAAAGCCTAAAAAAAATCATACTATTTGGACTTCCACCAAATGATATAACAATTACAAATCTCTTAACGAATCGGACAAAACCTGATCAGTGAAACTATAGTCTTAATCAACACAAGGACGATACTTTCATTATCCTCACTAAAGCAAAACAGACAATGAACTCAAGCAAACGCTTATATCAATATTCATATGCAACTCTTACGATTGGTCTCACTAGAAAATCACAGGGGACGGAGACGAGAATGTTAAAGATGAAGAACTCACAATGTTACTGAAGAGAGCTTCCTTCCTCCTGCGGCGAGACGAGATAAAATATCTAGGCTTCTTTGACGACTAGGTTAAAGTATTTAAATACTAAAACCCTAATAGATAGCTGTCGAACTCTTTGTTTTATTGGGCCCTTTATCTTAACAGGCCCACTTAAAAGCCCGTTACAAGAAATAAAGCTCACGAGTTCAGATAACAAAACAAAAAAGCCTTTTATTTCAGTATGTTGACTTTTTGACTTAGGGTTTTCTCACTAAACTGATCCTTCTACTGATCAAACACAATGGAAGGGCTATGAAGAAGCTGCACCGTTACTAACCATTTTCATCTCTAAGCTTTAGTTTGGTTTTGCCATTGGTTCACCAAAAATGGAACAAAAGTCGTACGAACGATTCTATTTATTTCGTTTTGTGTTTGCTCCAAACCCTATCTCTTTGAAACCTAATATTGTTTTTTAATTTTGTCAGAAAAATCGGTGGTGAGAGTTTGAGAAATAGAGATGTCGTGAACGAGGACAGGCTCAGTGTTTTACCTGACGATTTGCTTCTGAGGATATTATCTCCGCTTCGAACAGAAGATGCGATATACACGAGCTTTTTGTCTAAACGCTGGAGATATCTTTGGAAGATGGTACCAAACCTCAAGTTCGACTCTTGCTATTCCTACGCATTTTCGGATCTCGTTTACAAGTCTCTGGCGTTACACAAAGCTCCCTTTCTCGAGAGTCTGCACGTAAAAATTCGACACGAACGCGACGCGTCCGATGTCGGAATATGGATCCGAGCTGCGTTGGCGCGTAACGGGCGTAGACTGATACTCAGCGTTACGTTTATCAACGAGGTGGTCAGATTCCCGAGCGTTTTGTTTAGCTGGAACGACACGCTCGTGTTCTTGAAACTCAAACATTGCATTGTTCTAAACTTTCCTTCTAGGGTTTGCTTGATGTCTCTTAGGAATCTGCACCTTTACTTCGTGATGTTCCGTGACGAAAAATCTGTTTGCAACCTTTTGAGTGGTTGCCCTAGGCTTGAAGATCTGGTCGTGTACCGAGGAAGCGCTGTAGATGTGGTGACTTTCACTATTGATGTGCCGTCGTTACATGACCATGGCAGAGGATAGCCCGGATCAGGAAAGAGACGGAGGAGGTTATGTGATAAACGCTCCTTCTTTGAGATACTTAGACGTTTCACGGTTCGTTGGTCGTGAGGTTTTTCTGATCGAGAATTCGCCAGAGCTGGTGGAGGCAAACGTCGTTGACGTCTACGATATAGCCAATGAGAACATTATGGCGTCTCTTACTTCTGCCACACGGCTTTGCTTACGCTTATCACCCTTACAGGTAATTCTTAAAAAAGATTTGCTTGCACCTTTCCTTCTTGACATCATTGTTTTAGTGTACTAATTAATTAAGAGTTGCTTCTTGCGCAGATCAAGTATCCTACTGGTAGTATCTTTTGTCAGCTGGTATCTTTGGAGTTATGTACAGGTAAAAAAGAGTGGTGGAATCTACTTGCGCGCATGCTCGATAGTTCTCCTAAATTGCAAATACTCAAGCTGGTCCCTGTAAGCCATTTCCATTAGGCGCAGCTACTTTGTTTTCACAACTGTTCTGATGATCTAAAGTTTATTTTAAATTGCATTTGGTTTTAGGCGTATTATTTAAGGGATGTAGATCGTCCTGTGAGTGGAAAATGGAACCAACCTAAATGTGTACCAGAATGTTTGTTGTTGCATCTTGAGACATTTGTGTGGAAAAGATTCAAATGGCAACGAGAAGATGAGAAGGAATTGGCTACATACATTCTACAAAACTCGAGATGTTTGAAGAAAGCAGTTTTCTCCACAAAACCCATCAACCCGGAAAAACTGGAAAAGTTGGGAAAGAGACGTGAGGTGATCAACGAGTTGACTTGTGTTGTCAGGGCTTCTTCAAGTTCATGTCACCTAGTATTCAAATCCGAGTGATCATCTCTTGAACTTTTACTATGCTGTTTTGGCCACTAGAATCTTTCATTTTGAGGAAAAAAATATTTAGATATATTTTAAAGAGTAGGAGGTGTGGAAAAGAAAAACTAAGATGGGAGTGAGAAATTATTTAGTTTTCTGATGAATGTTGAATAAAACTAAAGAGTAGTTAACCTTTCATTTCGAATTATAACTGAGATATATTATGTATGTCGCTTTATATATTTTCATTTTTTCCATACGTTTTGAGGGTTGAATTTACAAAGTGGCAATCTAGAAAATTATAGGGAGTCAACGTAGCAATAGTTTGTCCCTTCAAAAAGAGGCAAAAGAACGTAGATCACCATTGGTTTTGCCAATCTTGGATAGCTAGATGAAGAGCATGATTAGGTATGAGATTGCAATCTTCCATCTTCAGGTTTGTCATCGGCGACGTATCGTGCCCATTCGCTAACCATTCCCTAATCGCTTCCGCTTCGTAAGTAAACCCATCTGCTGCTATCAACGGATCTTTCATCACTTCCTGTGCTCACAACAGCAAACAAACAAACAAACAAACAAAACCATTCTAAGTTTTGTCTTTAAATCCCTCATCATCAAACTCTGTTCAGACATTGAGAAAGTACCTGGAAAATCGGGCATAGGTAATGAGAAGGAGGCTTGCGTGGAACTTTCTGGTTCGCGTACGATGATGTTTCTGATAAAGGTCCTTCAGGGGCTTTCATGCGGTCTATAACCCGCAGAACGATGGGTAAGTCTGGTCGATTCAACGGGTTTTTCTTACAGCAACGGATGGCTATATTAGCTAGCTTCTTTCCTCGCGCCACTGGCCAATCCCCTGCTGAGTTATCCAGAACGGCGCTGATGTTATCATTCTCCACAGCACATTTGACGTCTCTCAGTACCCCAGAGAGAGGTCTTCTGGTGAGAAGCTGAAGGAGAATCATTCCAAACGAGTATATGTCCGACTCCAGCGTCATTTCACCGGAGACAAAGTAATGTGGATCAACGTGAGGATCAGATTTGTCGATGCCATCGATCGGGATTAGCTGAGAGATCCCGTAGTCGCTAATTTTGGTGACGAGGTTAGAGTCCAGGAGAATCTTGGACGGTTTTAGGTTACCGTGGATGATGCAAGGAACGTTCGAGTGAAGAAACAGGAGAGCAGAGCATATCTCAGAGGCAATCCTGATCCGAGACTCCCATGGAAGCGAAGGAACGTTGTTTGCAGATGAAAAGCAGTCTTCGAGGCTCCCGTTGGGAATGTACTGATAGATAAGAGACCGAGACTCTGGACAAGTACCCACTATTGTTACCAGGTTTGGATGCCTTACTCTGCTTAAAATCTCCACCTGAAATCCAAAAAATAGAACAATTAGAACATACAGTATGTGGATGATGTTTGCATATGTAATAATAGATAAGGCTCTTTACCTGACGCTCAAACTCGATGTGATTCTGGGATCCATATGAAGGCAACATCTTTACAGCTACTTGAAGATTTTGAAGACTCCCTTTGTAGACACTTCCGTATTTGCCTTCTCCAAGTTTCCAGGACGGATCGAACTCGTCAGTAGCTTCATTGATTTCCATAAAAGAATAGTCGAGCACTTCTGAACCGGAAGACGCTATACTCTTCCCTTTTACCAATCTCCTCAATGCGTTTACTTCCTTTATCGCATTCTCGTGATCGATACGGATCTCATCCCTTTTCTGCCTGAAACTTTTCAAGAGCTCCATAGCCGTATCAAACTTCTCACCATGTTCTTTTTCCAAGTCTTGCAGTTTCTTTATCTGGCTCTCCAACTTAAGATTATCGCTCCGAACTATCTGAAGTTTTTTCATGAATCCGTTGTTCTGCTCTATTACAGTCTTTACTTCACCCTTTTCTTTCTCTAGCAATTCCTCTAATTTCTTTCTTCGACTCTGCTCCTTAATGCATAAGCCCTCCAAGGCTTTCGCCTGTGAGATGGCATGACAACAACAACAGATTAAAAAAAAAAAGTTAAACCGGGAAATACGAGTTTGACAAAGTGCCAGTGGCTTAAGAATCTCTAGCAGTGACACCAACTATTCAACTTTATTTCGTGACAGCAAAAAAAATACAACCTCTGAGGCAAAGCTTGCACATCTTAAGAATCTACATTCATTTCTTTGAAAACTGAGAAATATATTGGACTTATAACCTTGCATAAAGCCTCCATGGTACTGTCACCCTCTTTCCATTCGTTTCGAGCTTCCCCATAGACAGTTCTCTCTGATTGGCTGATATCATGCATGGCTTTATCATACCTATGAACTTCCCCCGCTACTTTTCCTTCACGCTTCTTCTCCTGAAATTCCACAGGATCACCAGGCTGATTAATTGCTTGCTCATACTAAAAATCTACAGCATCATGTTAACTTCAAGTAGAGCTCTCAATATATCGCAAACACAAAGCTACTCTCATAAATCGTTTCTACAAAGTAGTTCAAAACATCTCTAGGTAAACAACTTGAAGAAAAATCGACCTCTGTAATTATTAGCCAAAACAAAGTCTTTTCACGCGACAAAATACAATTACTAAGGGGATTTACAGTTACTGCATGACCAGTATTATCATGAAAGATGAGCTTAAGGATGAAGTGAACTCTTCTTACCTCGACATTTGAGGGAGTTCGGGTATCTGAGCCAACTACTTCAGGACTAGCTGGCTCTGGGCCAACCTGCTCTCCAAAAGAAGAACTCGAACCTGAAGATAAGTGAGTAGTTCGTCTTGGTTCTACCTTTTCTCTCTCCAGCTGATTTGTGTCTTTCTCACCATCTGCACAATTCTGTAACAAAGTTACCATACAGAGACAAATAAAACTGATAGCAAAGGATATCATATGCAGAGGGGCGTTGCAAAATCCAAGCAAAGCCCTACCTTGTTCAAGGAGGCTACGCCAATATCTTAACCTTCTCCTCATATAAGAGGATTCCAGTTTTTCTGATCTCCTCGTCTCAGTATCTGAGTCTAGCTGTACTAGGGGAGGCATTGTTTGTCTGTTATTACTATCGTCGTTTGTTGCCCTGTTTTTAAGAGTGTTTTTTATAAGTTATATGAATAGAGGTCGAAAACAAAAACAGATAGTAGAAGCATTTAATTGAAGGTATCGAAGTTTCTACAGATGTAACCAAAAAAAGCAAATTGTGCAGCATTCCAAAAGAAAAAGAAGTTTTACCTTGTAAAGATAAGGTACCCTTTACACAGAAACCAAATATGACAGGAATCAGGAGCTTTTTTGCAAACGAATATGGCTTTCTTGGATTTTAAATCCGTCATCCTCCTTAAATAGATAATATGAATGTCAGAGGTAAGCTGAAAAAGACAATCTATAACATAAGAGACCAAATAAAGAATCATATATTTACCATGAGTAATGCTTATCAGATGCAGCTCCCATTACGAGCCACTTAATATTATGTCGAGCAATCAAGTCTACGATACCTTCCTCGATATTTTGTCCCGCAATGCAAAGTTTATCTGTTTGAACCTAGAAAAGAACTAAAGTAAGCTCTAAAATTTCGAGGACCGAAACAAAACAGGGCACAAGGCATTTCCTGTTACGTTTATATCCTTATACGAAAAACTACATCTACCAATATCACATGAGACTTCTTTCAATTAATCTTGAACACCAATAGACAATACATGGAAAAGAAGAGATAATTAAAACCTCAGTTTCAGAGAAAAGGCGTAGATAGGAATCCATAAGCTCATCCACTTTTTGTTTATCAACACGCTCAATCACCTTGACAGCATGTTTCCTAAAGGTACCACCAGCAAGTTTCTTTTGTGCTGTAAGTTACGCAAAAAATAAAAATCTCAGAAATGACCAAGTCTTAACAGCCTTGGAGAAATAATACCATAATTCACCGCACAAAATAAGTAATTAAGAGAGAGAGGGAGAAGGAGAAGAAGATTCTCACTCCAGGAGGCTGGCCCTGGCCGAGCAGGACGATGGACGTAAAGCAAACAAATCTTCTTGCCGGAGAAGTTACGCGCCGCCCATAACACCGTCGTTTTGCTCCGCTCCACATCTTCGGCGACCGCAACGAAGATCGTCTCATCCACATCTAAAGCCACTTCGTCTCCAATACTCCCCATCCTTTCGTCCACCGATTCAATCTCTCGATTTTAGCAGCTTTCTACAAGCATCTGTTCGATTCTGTGTTACAAAGTCGCTTTATTATTGAGTGGAAGTCGTCGTGAGATTCCTCAAATTGGAATCGGTTTGTGGCTCGGACTCAGTCGCTGACTCGGTTTTTGAGTCAACCGGTTTTCACCTATTCTCTCCTACAACCGGAAATACATTTGTTTATACGGGTAGTCTTCGTACTTCCTCGACCTGTAATTTTATTTTATGTTGAAATAATTAACAATTAAGAAACGTAACATTTTAAACAGGGACCCATGTGAAGAATTCCTATCATAGAGAATTTCTTTAATTTTTTTTTTGTCGGCAGGGAATTTCTTTTACTCTTTTGCTGAAATACACATTTGAATACATTATATGGAACTATGTTAGGAAATTCAGACTAAAATACTTAAGATTTTAAAATTGTACTAAATTATATGACAAATCTTACAAAACTCACTAAAATGAGTTTTCTTTCACCAAAAGAAAATGTAATTAGTCTTGTGGTTGTGTGGTGAAGAATTTAATCTCCTAGGATCAAGTGTCTTTGAAAACTATTTTTTTTGTTAAATATTTTTTTTTTTTTTGAAAGTTGTTTTTTCTGCTTGATTTTAAAATAAAAAATTAGATATATGTTAAACCGAATCAAAATGGTTTTGGACCACATAAACACCACATCAACAACTAGTTTGAAATTTGTATTTTGTGTATGAACTTAAATTTTATATTAGTGTGTGGTGTTCTGAGCTTGATCAAAATGTTTGGATATGAAAATAAAGGAATCGGATAATTCTATAGAAAACTGATTGTTTTTATTATGATTAATTAATTTAAAATTAGTTTAGATTTAAGGGATAAAGTTTTAAGGATGAAGTTTAAAACTTTTTTAAAAATTATTTATTTTAAATTTAAGATATTTGAGGGATGAGTTTTAAACATTATTTAAAATTTAAAATAAAAGTTTTAAAATAGAGAAAAAATTGACTTTCAAAAAAAATTGAAAAGTGTTCGATAAATAAAAAAATAAGTTCAATTGAAAACATAATATTAAAAATGATACTTTTGTTATTTATTTAAATAGTTATTTATATTTATATATCTATAAAATTAGTATAGAAAAATATTTTAAAATGAAACATGTTTTTGATCATTTTCTTTAAAATTACCAAAATTCCTATGTAAATGAGCCTCTTTTGTTTACAAAAAAACTACCCTACTAAGCAAATGAGCCATTTTTATCAATAAATTTGATATTCAGTAAAAAAAATTGGTAAATACGGTAATGTTCAACTAGATTTGGTCAGATTGGTTTGAAATTTGGTTATCTGGTTAATTCGATTACTAATTTTGGTTTGAATTGATATTGGCTATGAAGTCGTTAATGAAAAGTTGAAACCCGAACTAACCCCCTACTAAACCAAGTTAATAACTCATTCTTAACAAATTTATAAAATTGAACCAAATTCATAACCGAAGCCTGAACCAGAAACCGAAAATTTCGGTTTGCTTCGGGTCAAAATCCTATGCCTATATAACTAGTATTATAAGCCGCTCTGCTTCTCCGTCGAGGTTACTGCGTCGTCTCCCGGAGATTTGCATTGAATTCGATCGCTCCTAAGTCAAGTCAGCTGAATCTCGAGATGGTCTACATAGTTTCATGGGACGAATTCGTAGATCGATCTGTTCAGCTTTTCAAAGCTGACCCCGAATCTGTACGTTCTCTCTTTCTTTCTCGATTTGGTTCGCCACACTATTTGCTTTGAGCTTGATTTATACTGTTTGGATTATGATCCGTCGTATTGAGCATTCGGTAAACCTTGATGATGAGTTTTATTTGAATCCCGTGCGAGATTTGAAAGTTTCGTTTATAGAGTTTAATAATGAATATGCATGTGTGTTGTTTTCTAATGGAATTGGATTCAATGTGTTGTGTGGTGCAGACTAGGTATGTTGTCAAGTATAGACATTGTGATGGCAAGTTGGTTCTTAAGGTTACTGATAACAAAGAGGTACTCTCTCCACTTCTCTCTCATCGCTTCTTCTTTTTGTTTCTTCTTACTTAGAGTTCATATATATATATATATATAGTTGATACTTGTCCATTGGATGCTAGTTTTGGTGGTATGATGTTGATTTTTGAGAATGTAGTTTACGTTTCCAATGATTACTGGACTTTAGTGGATGTTGAAGTATGTTTGTGTTTGCTAAACTTCGAAACTTGTTGAGCTGGGCCTGGTTTGAGACAGATAATTGCGTTGTTAATTAGCTATGTGGGGTTATTTATTGGACTTATCCTTCTGGTTGGTGTTTTCATGGTTACTTTTGTTTTTTGCTTGGTGAATGTGATTGTTAACAGGCTAAACTATTATTCTATACCTCTTGGTTTTCTCTATGTAATGCCCGGGTGATGGGTTAAATAAGCAGATCTAACTATTCATAGCAGTTTACCTTGTTGGATGTTGAAGCTTGTTTGTGTTTGTGGGACAAGTTTAGACTCGTTGAGCTTCTGGGACAAGTTTGAGTCAGAGAATGGCGTCAATCTCTGTTGTTTATTAGCTCCTCCCTCTTGTGTCCTCTTGTTTCATCCTGTTTTTTTTTTCTAAGCATATGATAGATCCGAGTCCTATCTTTTTTTTTCCTTAATCGTAGTGTCTCAAGTTCAAGACGGACCAAGCACAAGAAGCAAAGAAGATGGAGAAACTGAATAACATATTCTTCACCCTCATGGCCAGAGGACCTGATGGTAGCCTCTTCTTTTCTTTAATCTTCATTAAACAGAGAATGAAAGTTTCACAGTCGAATCTGTTTGTGTTAGTTATGGTTCTATGAAGTTCTACTCTGAGTTTATTGCTTTCTTTATTTATGCAGTTGATCTTTCTGAAGTGAACGGGAAAGAACAGATGGAGACACAACCTGTGAAGAAAGGCAGAGGAAGGAAGCAATAAGTCCCATGATTCTGTTTTTCTTTCTTTTCTTTTCCTTTTTGGTATCAAGATTTTGATCCATTTTTGGGGGATATTTTGAGATGGGGATTTGTGATGATAGGATAATTAAATATTTGTTCTAATTTAAGCTGACTTTTGATCTAAAAGAATACATTTTTTTTTATCGAAAATGCTAATTATCATCCATGCTTTCGCCTTTCTGTCTTACTCTCAAGTAACAGACAAACTACTCCCCCTATCTTATAGTCCCTCCCTTTTATATTAAGCGTCGTTAATTTTGTTGCAAAATAAATATTGTTTTACTATTTCTATAAAATTTATTAATTTTATTTTCCAGTATTTTTCTATTGCTTGAGTTTGCCAAAGTAGATTTCAATTTTCTGCAAATGTTGCACCGCGAAGAGCTTGACCAAGTCTACAGATGCCATTTGGGCAGGTTGGAGTTCATTTTGAGCCACGTAATTCACAAACAAGAATTAAACTGGCAGAATTTATTATCTTGTTGACGTTAGTTGACGATACATATGATGCTCACAATCGAGGAACACAAGCAATTTACAGATTCTCTGATAAAAGGGATATGTGCGGTATTGAAGGCCTTCCAGAGAGCATGAGATACCTCAATGTGTTGTATTGGATTTCTTTGACAAAATTGAGGAAGATATGAAGAAAGAAGGAAGATCATGATGTGACATTTACACCAAAATGTCATGAAGTGCAAGGAGTTTGGATATACACGCATCTGTGGTGAATCAGATTCGAGCCAATTGATCCAAGCTGTGAACTCTGTTTCTGAAGCTTTGGAGCTCTATGGCGTCACCGCCGACATCATCTCAATAGCTTCCTCTTTCGAAGCTATCTCTTTCCAATAAATTTCTCCGGTGAATAATATTATAGCAGATAATTTAGCAAAACAGATTCTAGCAGATGAGACTGCATTTATTGTATCACAAAACAATGATTGATCGATTTAATATAAAGTTGTGTATAAAAAAACTCCAAAATTATTAAAATTCTTACTAAATTATTTATGGTTCTTAAATTTTTAGAATCGATCCAAGTTGTGAACTCTGTTTCTGAAGCTTCAGAGCTCTATGGCATCACCGCCGACATCATCTCAATCGCTTCCTCTTTCAAAGCTATCTCTTTCCGATGAATCTCTCCGGTGAACAATATTGTAGCAGATAATTTAGCAAAACAGATTTTGGTAGATGAGACTGCATTTGTTGTATCACCAAACAATGATTGATCGATTTAATATAAATTTGTATAAAACTCCAAAATTATTAAAATTCTTATTAAATTATTTATGGCTCTTAAATTTTCAGAATCGATCCAAGTTGTGAACTCTGTTTCTGAAACTTCGGAGCTCTATGGCGTCACCGCCGACATCATCTCAATCGCTTTCTCTTTCAAAGCTATCTCTTTCCGATGGATCTCTCCGGTGAACAATATTGTAGCAAATAATTTAGCAACACAGATTCTGGTAGATGAGACTGCATTTATTGTATCACCAAACAATGTTTGATCGATTTAATATAAAGTTGTGTTTCAAAAAAAAAACTCCAAAATTATTAAAATTCTTATTAAATTATTTATGGCTCTTAAATTTTCAGAATCGATCATGCTTGTGAATTTGAGTTATGGAGATAGGTGGATGTAGATGATTGAGGAGGGGTTGGGCATCATCTTAAATGTATTCAGCTATGGGTATGGGGATACTTAATGTCCTAACCTAATGTCCTAACGGACCTAACCTAATGTCTAACCTAATGTCCTAACTATTATACGTGTCCTAACTATAACCTCTCCCATCTCCATAACCTACATGTAAATGGAAATATGGAATCAAAACACTACCCACGAACAGTTATAAATATACACACCCACATCAGGTAGTTCGTTGTATATGTTTGCATAATTAAGAAATTAACATAAAATACACGTATAAACCCAAAAAATGACACTGAAGATGGAATTCGTCGGTGAAGAAGTAATCAAACCATCGTCACCAACACCTAATCATCTCCAAAGACTTCATCTTTCTCTCTTTGATCAGTTTCTTCCACCAACATACCAAACCGTTGTTTTGTTCTACGACAAAGAATCTGAATTTGATCAAAAAAAATCCAAAAGAGGATATAATAGGAACGAATTTGATCCAGAGGCTCAAGAGCTCTCTCTCACACACTCTCACCCGTTTCTACCCGCTCGCTGGACGGATCCATGGCGTCACCGTTGATTGTAACGACGAAGGAGTTCTGTTTACTGAGGCAAGAACGGACGTACCTCTCTCGGATTTCCTAGGTAACCCTCGATATGAGTTGCTTCAGCAACTAATTGCTCCTTCGAAAGTCTCGGATCCAGGTACTACTATTCTCTTAACTTTTAAGGTTTATTAACTTCAGTTTCAAAAGCTAGTTAGTATTCAGTGGACTGACATTTTATCGTAGATTCGAGTATACTTTTGATTGTTGTTTTGTGTAGGCGTTTTTTCGTTACATTTATATTGTCCTGACCATCTGTGTTGGGTTTGGTTCAGTTAATTCAGTTTTCAGATTTGTGGTTCTAAAGATATAATTGATTCGATATAATCGTGTGTTTTGGTTCGAATACTAAGGTTACAAAAAAATTTGATTCTGTTTCGGTTCGATTCTAGTATTTATTTTTTTGGTAATTTTGATTAATTCGGATAAATTTTATTGATCGTTTAGATTTGCTCTAAGAAAATAACATGTATTTTTTTGGATAAAATATCGAGTAAATAAATCATTTAAAATATTTTGGATTACAATATTTTGGATAAAACAATTTCAAATAATTTGGTTTATAAATAATGTTCTAAGATATTTTGCTATTTCAAAATTAAATATAATTAATATTTTAAGTCTATAAACTGTATTTTTAAAATTTGGGTGTCATTTGGTTTTTGGTTCAGTTCAAATTCCATTTATTGTTTTCAATTTGAAAAATATAGAACCCATTCGGATATTTACGAAATTCAGTACGATGACTTTGTTTTTTTTGGTTTGGTAAGATTCGGTTCTTCGGTTTCAGATAAATGTGTCCATACCTATATTTACATGTTATAATAGTGAGTTATATTTAATAAGAAACTTTAGTAGTATCAATTAGAATTTTACATGAATATTAAACAAACAAAAACTCAAAGTCACTAAGTGTAGTTATCTCAACTAAAAAGATAGCAAAGATAGAGTATAGAAGTCTCATGATCGATTGGCATTTGGGAGAGACTATTTTTTTACATGTTAATTATGCGGACTTGGAAGAGTGTATGGTTTTGTCTCATTCTCTAAAGGGAAATCATAAAAAAAAAAATTAACACATAAAGGGAAATTTTTTGTTTGCATTTCCATTTTACAAAATATTTGTATAGAACATTCAATTTATATTTTAGAAATACTATACATATACATATGTTTTAATTTTTTACATTTAAATACAAATTTAAACTTTTAAAACAGTGGATAAACCCCAAACCTAATACTCTGAGATTTATTTATCGATGTCAAAACTTTTAAAAGGCATGTGGCCATTGTTAAGAGTGAAGATCAGTTGGTTTAGAAACAGCGGATTTGCGGTTGCGATTGGCGTTTCTCACAAAGTCTGCGACACAACTTCTTTGGGGATGTTTATTAGCGACTGGACTACTGCCGCAAAAGGAAACGTTTTGGCCGTAAATCCCTATTTTGAATCGCCCATTTTCTACCCTCCTGGTGATCTTTCTATCAATCTCCCACCGACTGTGGAACGAACAAGCACCTTGACAAAGAGATTCGTCTTTGGTCCCGCCAAGATCAAAGAACTCAAAAGCAAAGCCTCAAGCAAACTTGTGACACACGCTACCCGTAACGAGGCAACCACGGCCCTACTCTTGACATGTATGATGCGGGCAAGTCGATCAAAAGCGGACGCTATTATATCACAGACCATGGATTTGCGGGCTAGGGTTCCTTCCAATTTCTTGTCAGGCAAGTCAATAGGTAACTTTTTCTTTTTACCTACTATAAAAGAGAGCACAGAGAAGGAGATTGAACTACAGGATATAGTCTTCAAGCTAAGGAACAATAAGAAGGAACTCGATGAGTTGATCAAAGAAGATTCAGATCAGGTGGGTGAGAGGCTCATGAGCGCGATGTTGAGTAGGTTATATGAGATGAGTCCTGAGATGGAGACATATGTAGTGACTAGCTGGTGTAGAATGCCCTTTTACGGGGCGGACTTCGGGTTGGGAACTCCGGTGTGGGTCGCGGCTGATTCCATCGACAAGACGCAGGTTGTGTTGGTGGATGCAAATGATGGTGAAGGAATCGAGGCTTGGGTTACATTACCTGAAGACGACATGTTTGCGTTCGAACATGACAAGGAATTGCTCGAGTTTGCATCTACCTAAGCTTACAGCAGTTTTGTTTATGCAATAACACGAAAAAAACAAAGGAACACGAAAAATGATTATGTAATAATGCAATAGTATTGCATCTTACGATGGCTTTTATATTATATGAGTCTTGTCACATTTGATGCAATCTTTACTACAGTGGAAACTTTCATATGTTTTGTCAAATTTGGATCAGGGCCAAAGGAAACAAATAGATCGGAATAACCCATGAGGTAAAGATCGTTCAGTATCCGGTTTAAGGATACGTTGGCATAAGACGTTAGTTTGTTCTGGTATTTCTCGAGTTATCTTTGATATCGTATTAGGTTGCTCCGGTCTTTTTGATTTCTTTGACTCGGAACCAAATACATGAACAAAACATAATAAGAATTCCAGCTTAGTAAAAGGCATCAATTAATTAGAACTAGAGTTTGAACCAAATACATGAACCATATTGATATAACTGCGCGGATGTTATAATTGTTATATCAATTTTTATGTATTCAATTTATGATTAAACATGTTTTTAATTATTTGTAAGTTATGTCAAATGATTGCTTATATCGATTTTGGATACTGAAACAATCAAATTGAAATATTATACATGCAAGTCATTTGTCATTTGATAATTTTATATAGAATATAGACTATTTGCTTATTTATAAATGATACCATTTCGCATATTTTTGTATATAATACATATTTTGTATATAATATAGGATATGCTATGTTTTCACTAATATATGGAAAAAAAATTGTTTTATATGCCAAGTAATTCTAACATTTGCAACACATACCAAAAATTAATTAACTTAAAATTTAAAACAGAGGAAATTTTATAGATCCTATGATTGACCATGTTTTTAAATTATTTATAATTTTCAATAATTATATATTAAATTATTAATTTTAAATCTTTTTAATTCTAAATCTTTTTAATTCTTATAATTCATTAAAATTTTGTTAATCATATTATATGCAAATTAGTTGGCACATTAAGTTTGAAAAAATAAAATTTGATATATATATATATATATATATATATATATTCTGTTTTAAGCATAACTTTTGTCGACTTTGCAAATTATTTAATTTATCAATTATTATATTATTTTAAAAATTGTGTTAAAGTAAAAACGAATATGTAACATCGAACTTAGTTTTCTAGTTTTTTCTTTCTTACGGCATTTTTAATTTTTATTTATTTAAGATGACTATTTGTAATGCTTTCAGCTGCCACATGAATTTCTCTTCATGCTCCAGTCATCCTCTGAAATAAATAACAGGTTCGAACTTTACAGGCATATCCTCAAGTTAGCTAAACAGATGAAAGAAAAAAATACAATCACCTTCATCATCATTGATCAAGATATCCTGCCCAACCGAACCAAAAACGATCCGACTCATCAAAAGAGGCTCGATAGATTCTAAACCGTCATGGCCCGAATGGTCTAGCGGTCCCACCGAACTGAATCTTGACTCAAATATTGTCGAGATGAAGTATTATACGAACCATCATTATCTCGAGAGAAATAATCAAAGTTGACGAAGCCAATAGAACTTTCTTAAGAATCAAAGAACCTTTCTTAATTATGCCCAGGAATAACCAAAGTTGACGAAGCCAAATTAATTATTATACAAACCAGTTACCATTCTCTAGCAGAAGTTCTGAACAAAAGGCCAAAAACAAAGTTGACGAAGCCAAATAGAACTTTCTTAAGAATCAAAGATCCTTTATTTTTGGAATCAATTCAATCACAATTAAACACCCTTTATAGTCTTCATTATTTTCTAATAGTTTCTTTGTCTCATTTCAAGTTTTGATTATTATTTCTTGAATCAGAAGAAAATATTTCAAACTACTGAGTAGCACTTCTTTCCTGGACAGCAGCTTTGATGCTTCTTAGAGATTCCTCTAAATCGTCACATAGCTGATGAGGATCACAAATGGCCGTTGGATCCACGGTTAAAGAAATAGTCATCTTGTTCATATAACTTTGAAAATGCATGGTTAACGCCTGACCAAAGACCAATGATATCGTTAAATAGTAGTCACTATAGTAAATATGAAATAGAGAATGGTTAAAGGTTTTACGTGGGGGTGTCCATTAGCACTCGGGGCTATGTAGGTGATGGGATGCCCAAATAAGCTAACTTCTTCACTAGGACCAACCAAGTTTGAAAACGACATCGTTGTGTTTGATATTGTTCTGCTTGTTAAACTAGCCGCCCTCTGCAATAATTTAAACTCATAAGATTAAGTGGTTCTACTAGTTTAAGACAATAAATGAATGGGGTTAGTCTTAATGTTTTGATGGAACTTTTGTATTTTTTTCTTTATCAACAACATATTTATAAAACATGTATTTATACACAGGTGGTGACTGACTTAACAATAACATTAACACAAACCACTAAGTTATAAATTGTAATTTTGTTAAACGAATTTTTTTCTCTAGCTAGTAAGATTTAATAAAATTTTAAGACATGACTATTGTTGGTATTGTGACTAAAATAAAGAAGAGTTATGTATTATCAGACTGACCACAACTCCAAGCAATTTTATTAGGATTTTAGTAGAGGTGAAGGTTAGCAAAGCTTCTAACGAGTTCTTCTTCCTGTTAATGATCGACTTGACTCTTCGGAGATGTTCCAACGGGTCATCGTGTAATGCAAGAGAGAATGGAAAGAGCATATAGCCAATCCAGTTTCCCCATTTACACTTAGATCCTTTAGCCATCATATTAGCTAGATCCTGCAATTTTTAATCAAAAAGTTTAGATGACAATATTGAAATCTGTTTTTAGTCAAGATATATATACATATATAGTTTTGTAAGAGGAAGAAAAGCCTAATTAATTTGCCTGAACTCCAGTAGTAGGTCTTATGTTTACAAGCAGACATGCCCTTAGTCTTATTTCTTTAAGCATATTACTTGAATTCCTTCTAGATTCGTGTTCTCCTGCTTTCTTCTCCTTCTCTCCTACAATTTTGTCATAATATTATTAAATTTCACTTGTTATAATCATATTTATTGCTTCTTAAAGACAAGTCGTAACAATTTACCGTATCTTCTTTCTAAATACTTCGAGAGAGCAGCTTGAGCTACTCCAAGTAGAACATCGTTGACGGTCTGCCAAACCAGAAATATAAATATAATAAGATCAAATATGGAAATGTAATATCATAGATATAAAAATATCACTATTATTAAAGTTTATGGGGGAAAGTTTACCATCTTCATGGCGTTCTTGATGAGCTTAATGTCTTCAAGATTTACGGTACGATGAACCAAACACATCCGCTTACTGTTATTTAATCGGAAATCGCCTTTGATGGGTGTGTCAGTGTCCTTAAGAAACATTGTTGTAGCAATAAACTTCAAAGCATCACAAAGCGTATTCCAAACCAACATAACCATCCATATTAACCGGGGAAAACCACTTGAACCGGCAACTGATTTTGATGACTGCCGGTTCTCGTTCGGTAAACTCGGGAGCTCATCATGGTTTGATGTTTTACGTGTGCAAGCGTGGACTAGAGACATTAGAGACATACCATCACCGACCGAGTGATGAATCTTTAAAACGATGACATTTTGAGCGTCTGATGTTATTAAGTCAAGTAAGTGAACCTCCCATAATGGCTTCGAGGTATCCAACGGGATTGTAGTGAGGTCAGAGACGTAACTCTCCAGAAAAGCGTCTGAGTTTGTGTTCTCTAGTTCGATTTTGGGAATGATGACGTGATTCTCGGCCACCACCTTCGTTCGAACCCATTTTTGTTCTTGTCTATCGTTCACCTTCATTAATTTTATTTAAATAGAAATATTAATATAAAATGTTAAAATACTAAACATAATTTTCTTGAAATCGCTAACTGAAACTATATAAAAATGCCATCTAAATATTACAATCTGAAAATACTTATACAAACTATATGTCGATTTTCAAAATATTTTTCCTTGACGATTAAAATCGACATATAATTTAATAATATAATGAATCTTTCACTAAAGGATAAAGTCAACATATAAATTTGTATAACTAATTATGCGGAAGATTCTTTCTATTATTATTCCTATCCATTTTACTATGATATGAAGCAAAGACGCAACATAACCCGTCTCCCCCCCCCCCCCCCCCCCACCCACCCACCCCCCAAATAAACCAATATATTTTGTGGATGGAACATTTCATGTAAACATCTGCAGAACATTTCATGTAAACATCTGCATGTTATTTCTCACCAATATGCTGGAGAAACGTGGATGTTTAAGCAAAGTTTGCTCTAATCCTTCGATAAACACATCTCGATTGATCTTGCTCTTCAAACCAATCACCGCAGTGATGTAGCAATTGAACTCCGGCGCGGTAAACAAACGCGCCGTCGGAGTAAGCGGTTCATCATCATGTTCTCCCTTGTTTCCCGATTGCTCCTGTCTTCCTGTCTTAATCTTCATAGTTTGTGTTTTTTCACTCTTTCAATCTCAACTCTAAAATCGTTCATCCTCTTTATAGTGTGTATAGCCTCCAATCGTGCATGCCATTAATTTTTTCCTTTTTAATTGTTTTAAAATCCTTTATAATTGTTGGACATATTTTTTTGTTGAATAAATATCGTTGGAAATATTCCTTTATAATCGTTGGACATATTCAATTTTTTTTATTAAAATCTTTTGTCTTCGATCTCGACTCAATAATTAATTTTATCCTCTCCATAGGTTATAGCGTGTGTGCAACATATTCCTTTCTAATCGTTTGAAACTTTCAGTTTCTTATCCCCACTGAATATATTTTATCCAGTAGTAGATACTAATTAGCTATGCACATTTTGTAAACGGTTACACTCTTTGTTATTTATTTTATTAACAAAATTAATATACATGTATATGTTAATCCTCTATATTATAGCCTCCAATCGTATGTGCCACTTTTTATTTTTATTAATCGTTGATTTTTTACATTTTATTAATTATTCTCTGCACCCATCTCAGAATTTTTTTTCCATTAAATATGTAAATGCACCTTACACACATGCTAACCAGCAAAATTTGTATATGCACCCTAAACTTTTGGGATATCTAATATTGGATTCGACTCTTATGAGTAATAGATCTTTAGTACCTGTTATTAATCTAAGAAAACCACTTAACCAGAAAATAGGTACTTACTGAAAATAATTTGCAAGTTACACTTCAATTCTATTTTTTATTTGAAAAATGTAGATATCCGAAAAAATATATAGCTTAAATTTTAAGATTTTATTTTTATTCATATATTAAATAATATTCTATTTCTATTTTCAAAATACTTTTACTAAATATTAATATATTCAAACAAAAACTCAAAATATTCTAAGGTAGAAAATTATAGTTATTAAAAACATAATTTAATATATGTAATAGTTTCTTCTATGGTAAGAGTGTACATAAGACCATATTTTTTTGATCAAAAAGAGTATACATAATTATCGTTGTAAATAATTATATAATATACAGATAATCAAGAACATATATCTTTCATTATACATATTTAAAAGTTGTTTTTTTTTTAATGTTGGTCTGACTACCTCTCGTTTATTTAATAGAATACCTTTTGGTGTAAAAAATTGTTGAGATTATTTATTTTATAATACCGATACTAGTAATTAAAATAATAAAATGAGAGAATGACAGAGTGGGGATTTTGATTTGTTTTGGTCGAAGGGATTTTTGTTTTTTTTTGTCACGTTTTTAGCAAGTTTGGAAGAATTCAACGCCCATGAGAAATACATATTTATCTGCCGTTTGGGTGATCAGATGGGGCAACAGAACATGATGACCCGAGGATTGGGTCCTACTTAATAAGGTAGATTACGTTGACTATCTGGGCTTTAAATTTTAATGAAATTTTAATTCTATTAACAGGATGAGATATTTCCCCACCCACCCACCCCGCCTGACTAGTTTGATTTAGAGGTGAAATAGAAAGAGTGGAAAACGAATTTATCACCGGAAACTAAATTTCAAACAACGAAAAAAAAATTGGATTTGATAATACCGAATATACCGAATTGATGATATTTTTAAAATTAGCAGTATATGCATATGGTTTGATATATAAATTGTTCAAATAAATCGATCAATTAAATATAATGGTATAATTATATTTATAATATATATATATATAATTATTTTATTGATATGGTTTTCATTTTATTTTTATAATTTAATATTTTATTTGAAAGTTAAAATTTATTTTCATTATTATCAAACTAAACAACATAACTTTTAACTTATTTGTTGACAAACATATGTGTTAATATTTAATTATTTAATAATATTATGGATTACTAACTTTTATTTTACTCTATAAAACTATTATTATTAACTTAATATGTTTACCAATTATTTTTAATATTAAAATAAAAATAAAAACAGTCTATAATATGTATAATATATATATATATATATTATCATGATGACAACATATGAAATAAAACCTTTCTAATATGATTGAGAAAATTCTCTAATTTGTGCCAATGATTAGAAGAACATGGAACAAAAAGAAAATAGAAAATCATGTGAAAACATGGTTGCCATTATTTGTTGATTAATAGAAACTATCTATATAAACAATTAGTATATCAAATATGCTTAATAATGGTTACGGAATTACGTTAGTCAATTATTAAAAGTATATTACATAATGAGATTATTGGGTCTGAAAAGAAAATGTATCAGGGATGTTGGATAATTTACCTATAATGCGTACTCTTTTGATTTTAATTTAAGTGCTATTTTAGATTTATACGTATAGATCAAAAAAGTAATTGGAATTTTTTTAATAATTGTAAAAATTGAGTAGATTTAACAATTTTATCATATATTTTCATTAGTACTTGTTACTTGTTATTGATTTACATGGTAAGTAATTAATGGTAGTGGTACAACCAAAAAAGGGGAATAACTTCAATTTTGTTCCTGCAAACTTTGTAAAAGATCCAATATTTATGAGTTTTCAAGATTTTCATATATGTTGTACTTTTCGAGTACTAATACAAATGTTAGTGATGATATGTCCTTTTTGTTAACTTCTCATATAGTTTTGTAGCTTTTGTTATTATGACAAAAAAATATATCACGTTAATAGTGTTAGATTAACACAAGTATATTACATTTTATTTTATGTTATATAAGTTTTCATACAGTTTTATAAATTTGTTGTTTAGGAGTCTTACTGGTAAGATTATCGAAGAGGAAGTTGTGATTTACATTATTACATTCAATTATGTTTATTTGTATTTGTGTGTGTTTATATTACACAGATTTTATAAGATTCAATTATGTCTGTTTGTATTTGTATGTTTTATTATACTTGGTTAAAAACTCTTATAGTTATGCATAATATTCTCAAGGTTGAATCTTATGAGTTAAAACAAAAAAAAATACATCCAACTAACACTAAATTTTAATAAATTTGATAAATCAATGATAAGTAAATTTTTTCAATAACAAAAAATGAATGAAATTAACAATCATCACCCCCAATAACAAAATATTTTAATAAGATTTTTAAAAATTCATAAATCACTAACAATGGAATCTCCTAATTTTGTAATTTTTTTAGAATTCCTTTACCAGTAACCCCTCAAGAAAACATTTATTTTTCTATAATTCCAAAATAAAAAATTATCATACCTATACACCTAACCATATTTAAATCAATAGAAAATAAATAAAAAACTTCCAATTTAATATGTTTTAAAATTAAATTCGTAAATAACACTTATTTTGTAACCAACAAATTATTTTATTTGTCAAAAAAACAGATTATTCTATAATGATACTTAATATGAAATAGAGAGAATAAGATTTTTTATTATTGTAAGTGACATTTCAGTATTTCATAAAAGTATACATTTTTAAAAAATACTGTGAAACAATCTATGGTAATTACACATGTAAATAACATTTGAAAAAACATTTTTAAAATATAACTGTAAACAGGCGGTGGCATATCGACAAATATCATTATTGTTACGCCGACCACCAGGCCGTGTATATTTGGTAAACTATATGAAATAATTAAATTATAAGAATTATTAAATATTTTTATTTTATTATGTTTATGTATATTAGGTTATTTAGTAATTTATATGTATGATAAGTAAATAAAAAATTATATTAAATATCATTATGTTACCATCTTAATTAGATATGTGATAGTTAAATATTATATTTTATATTAATTCAAATATTTATTTTTGGTATATTGAATTACTTTTATTCTTTTAAATTGAGCAACAATTTTTATTTTATTGTTAATTATGTTAAAGTTGAATTATTATTTTCTTAACTTCAAGTATTTTCAGTTCATCCTCTGTTTTGTTTTTAAATCAATTTTCAGTTCATCCTAGGAAAAATAGGAAAAATATATTAGATCAAAGTTGCATCAATAAACATAACTTGTAATATTTTAAATTTCATGCACATTTATGAATATATAAATAATTAAATCATAAAAACGGTTGATTTGTTTCTCCATATTTGATTAATTTTGTTATTCATATTTTGGTATATTGGATCTATTGTTTTTCTAAAAATAAATAAAAATTTGTATATCCAAAAGTAAGAATAAACTTGTTAGTTAAATTTGCTTAGATTGAATAATATATATATTTTTAAGATTATGTATAATTTGATATATGTTATTTTAATAAAATTAAAAAAATGAAGTGTTAAGAAATTCATAAGATAGATACACCAAAAACTCAGAAGTTTGTCATCATCAATTTACTCATATTCAATTCAGATCAAGCAATATTAATAAGTTTTAATTTTCATTCTAACATTGTTTGAATTGTTGATTCAGTTAGTAATTAAAATAAAATAAAAATAAAACATAATTTTGTATGATAAATGTTTGTTACCAAAAATTATAATATTTTTTTCAATTAATATTCATCGTGATTTTTTAATTTGTCTTGTTTATAGCCTCACATTTCTAAATATGTATTTGGTTTTAAAATAGTCACAAAATCTAATTGTTTGTTTTGAAAAATGATATTAAATAATCAGTTTATGTTTTCTAAAATTATTTTAATCATTTGATAAAAAATATAACTACAATAATTTTTTTTTGAATAATGATATCTATATTATTTTATTTCAATTATTTTTTAAATTATATCTTAAATGTTTATATATATATATATATATATATATATATATATATATATATATTTCATTTCTTGTTTATTTTTGTTTTTTAAAACAAAAAGAATAAATAAATCGTTTATATATAGAATCTATAGAATTTATATTATATATTTAGTTATTATTATTAATTGTTTTTGGTAAAAAAGGAAATTTAAATTAAAAAGCTTATTAAAGTCTTAATAAAAAGGAAATAACAATAAAATATATTAAAATTATTATATTCAAATGAAAATTATTTGTTTTAGAAGAATATTTCTAAAAGAATTAATATTTTCAATTTTTGTGAAGCTACGGTATATATTCATATATAGTAAAATTTTATATGTTTTCTCTTTTTATTTGTGGTTATTTTTAGAAACTTTAGTAGATATAATTAATAAAAAAAATTTTATAAAATTTTTCTGTGTTTAAACTTATAAGTATTTACTTTTCTATTTATGTGTGTTTTCAAAAAAGAAAATTAAACACAAAAGTTAATTAAAATTTTATAAAAAGGAATAACAATAAAATAGTAAAGTTAATATATTCAAAGTAAAAATATTATTATCTTTTAGAAGAAGATTTTTAAAAGAAATCATATTTACAATTTTTTTGTGAAGCTACGTTAGATATATATATATATATATAATTAAAGTCGCAAATAAAGATGTTTTTTGTTCTCAAATCTTACATTACAACATTTTGTAAAGAAGCCAGGCATTTCTATTGCTGAGTACATCCCATAGACGAAGAGACACTCTTTCTTGGACAGCAGCTTTTATTTTTGGAGAGATTCTTCCCAGTCGTCACAGAGCCGGTGAGGATCACTTATAACCATTGGATCTACGATCAGTGTAATTGTCATCTTATTCATATAACTCTGACAATGTATCGTCAACGCCTAAATCAAATTCAACAAAAAACAGTGAAATGCTTTACGTGTTAACAGATATGACATTCCTCAAGGAGAAAAGTATGTATGTTGCAACTATTTGAAACGTTGATTTAAAGTAAACCAGTTCTACGTCAACAGCTTCAGTAATAAGGCGTATGATTAGCTTGGACAGTGAAATAGTGAATAAAAAGGATAATAGCTTACATGGGGATGACCATAAGCACTTGTAGCGAAGTAAGTAATTGGATGTCCATAGAAGCTAACTTCTTCAACTGGACCAACCATGTTCGAAAACGTCATCGTTGTATTTGACAGCAGTCTCTTTACTAAAGTAGCTGCCACCTATAGTTAGTTACAGTTTAATCAATAATCACAACCAAAGTATTACACAACCCTTTAAATAATATAGGGAAAATATGTGGTATTGCCTTCTAATCTATCTTATTAAAACAGAAACATTCTGTTGGACCTACATTTATTTTGTAAGTTTTTAAATAAATACACCTTTATTACTTTATAGTTAAACATACATAAGTCACTAATGTTCCTTTCTTAATACTACTATCCATGTTTCCAAACATTATACTTATTTCTTTATACTACTATCAATGTTTCCAAACAATATATTTTATACTACTATCAATGTTTCCAAATAATACAATAATTAAATCTTAGTATTATTTTATATTATCATTTTTCTCTTTAAAATTTTGTAGAAACGTCGTAATTTCATTAAATTGCCAAAATAGTGAACTTTAAAATTTCGATTATAAGATTACAAATTATGAAATTATTACAATTTAAATCCAATTAGATTACATATCGGTCATCCATCAGTTCAATCGGTTAGTCTCGGATTTTAGTGATTTTTTAATATGAATATTTTAAAAAACATAAATTGAATTGTCAGGTCTCCGGATTAACCGGTATAATCACAATCGGGTTGAATTTAAAAATATTGATTTAAATGCAAAAATATTTTAAATACACACTCTTTAAAAATAACCAAAATATTTGTTAAATTATTAGTGAAATTTTTCATCGTAAAATATCCCGCGCTTCAAAAGCGCGGGTCAAAATCTAGTCTTTATTTAAATGACAATTTGTAATTACTTTTTGATACTTGGTTATTGATATGAGATATGATTTTTGTGACATTTCTTATATAAACTGACCTGAATCCCAAACAATTTCACAATGATTCTACAAGAAAAGTATGTCAGTATTGGCCCGAACGAATTCTTCTTTCTGTCAATTATAGACTTGGCTCGTCGGAGATGTTCCAAGGGGTCATCGCGTAATGCAATAGAAAATGGAAAGACTAAACAGCCAAACCAATTTCCCCACCTACATTTGGACCCTTTGGCCATCATTTCGGCTAGTTCCTGTCTTAAGAACTAAAATTAATCGAAATCCACCCGTAACTACTAACTATATATGAATTATGAACCTGTAATGAGATAAGTAAGTGAGCTTGTACAAACTTGCCTGGATTCCAATGGTGGGTCTTAAGTTTACAAGCAGAGCTGCCCTTATCCTTGATCTTTTAGGCATTTTTTTATCACTCGTGTTACTTTCTTCTTCTCCTATTAGATTTCACAACATAATTAGACTCTGTACGCTAATAGTATGCAATAACTGTCCCTTGCTACAAGGAAATAAGTGAGTGTGTAATTTAGTTACCGTATCTTCTCTCCAAGTACCGCGAGACGCCAGCTTGGGTTACTCCAAGTACAACATCGTTGACTGTCTATTAAACCAGAATATGAGATATTCAACATTATTATTATTTTTCTTAAAGTAAACTCTATACAATTAGGCCTATCTTTCAAGATCCACAATTATTTTTATGGTTCTTATCGTGATTACTGGTTCCCTATAGGTGTAGGAGCTCATATACTTATAATGACATGTTTAACCTGATTCCTAGGGGATCATATATGACGTGTTAAAGCTGATAAGGCTTCTTTCTAGTAAATTGAGCAAATAATATGACTAAGAAAATGTGTTCAGCTACAAACCAAAGGAGAAAAAACTAACCATCTTCATGGCGTTCTTGATTAGCTTTATATCGTCAAGGCTTACGGTACGATGAACCAGACGCAACTCTTTATTCTTCTTCACTGTTAGGAAATCACCTTTAATGGGCGTTTTGGTGTCCTTGAAGAACATTGTCGTTAAAATAAACTCCAAAGCGTCACAAACCGTGTTTAACATCAACATAACCGCGGTACAGATAACCTTAACCAACCACCGTAACCTGGAATTACTCCTTGAACCGGCAGTTAACCGAGATGATGCAGTAGGGAGACTCGGTAGCTCATCAGGGTTCGATGTTTTACGCATACAAGCGAGGAGGAGAGACATGATTGACATGCCATCACCGAGCGAGTGGTGGATCTTTAAAACGGCAACGGTTTCAGCATCTGAGGTTTTCAAGTCGAGTAGGTGAAGCTCCCATAACGGCCTTGAGGTGTCCAAAGGGATCTTCATGACGTCCGAAACATATTCCTCTAGAAAGGCGTCAGCGTTCTCTATCTTTTTCTGTTGGATTTTGGGAACGATGATGTGATCCTGGACGACCACGTTTGTCTGAACCCATCTTTGGTTTTGTCCATTTTCCCCATCGCACACCTTCATGTTATTATTTTGAAGTGAATCAATACAATTAAAACAGCAGCCCTTTTTTTGAGATACCTATAATCTTTTAAAATATTTACAAGACTGCCACTACTTATTTAATTAAAAATTATAGTAAATATCTATTTAAACAAAATAAAAAAGTTTCCTGAAAGTACTCAACAAAATCAGTTAAGAAAATAAGTGGCATCTAATATTTATTTTTAAATGGCAAAGCATCACGTACACTTAACATGTTTATATCTAAATGTCAGCGGATTGTCTTTATTAAATGTGCCAGAAATTTTTTCTCAAGTTTGTAATCAAATATTAAAGAAAGTTCCACTACTAATACACATAGTTATGCGATATATCTATAATATAGATATATTAACCTATATTAATGCGATCATTACAATTGTATTGTAAAAAGTATATGTAAATGTACTACTTCTAAATTTTACTAAAACTTTGATATAAATGATACAAATATATTACTTATAGTTTTCAAATTTATAATCAAATATAATGCAAAATTTTCAACAATAATAATAAAAATGAAATATATTAAAATATCTCTCAAAATTTAAGAAGCTTTCAATACATTTTAATAATTAAAAAAACTTAATTGTTCAACCGCAATCAATATAATTTTTAATAATATCATTCTACATGAATATTTTTTATATAATTCATTAAAAACATTTCCAATCATTATATTATTTATGCAAACAATAATTAAGATTTGCAACCAAGATATATGCTACATTACGGTTATTAAACTATTTCTTTATTAACTGAGTTTTTGTATGTAATTTTAATATATTATAACATTAATTTTTGTGCTAATATTTGGAATTTAAAAAAATAAAAACTACGGCTAATTCCATCCCTATTCACCTCTAACTTATGCTTTTATCACGATTTAGAAAAAAACAACTGTGTAACTAAAATTTTTGAAAGATCTGAAATCATTCAAAGCATGATGGTTTTTGAATATACTGCATTTTTCGGTTAAACAATATTACCACTATCTTAAATTTGTGCTTAAATTTGATTATGCAAGTTTGAAATTAGAGTGAACATGATTTGATTTAAATGGGATCGGTAAAAAAAGAGACGAGTTTAAATAGGTTAAATGTTTTTAAAACTGGATCAGTAACTGAACCGAAAATGTTTTGTTCATAAATCAATATGGATCGATCAGGTTCAATCGAGATCATTCGAATCTAATCCAGTTCAATAATTGAATAAAATTAAATTTAAACTAATTTTTTTATAGTTATTCTCCATGAATTTTACAAACATAACTAAATTTAGTTATTAAAGTTTCAATACAGATAATTATGAAATAAAAATGATATCATATAATAAAATTAATATTTTGATTTCACATATAAATTTTTTTTATTTTAAGTACTTATTACCATGAACTATGAAAAGAATAAAAAATAATAATGAATTCATTTTAATGATTGAAAAGGCAAAAATAATTAGTATTCTGATTTTTGATCATAATTACAAACAAACATATATTTTATCCATTCGACTCGGATATGTTTTCGGTTCACGGTTTAATCTGGTCCGTCTGTCGGTTCTGTCTGAGAAACATTTAATAGGACATGTTAACTATTTTAAAATCATAACAAAGCATATGATGTATTTTATTAGATTTCTACAACGTAAAATATCCCGCGCTTTCAAAGCGCGGGTTAAAAACTAGTGTACTAATTATAGAAGAAGTATTAAGGTTTATTTCAATTTGGAAGTACTAATTTCCTTAATAAATTTTGATTTTTTTAAATGATTACAAATTACTAAAACTGTTACATGTTTCACACTGAAAATATTATGATCAATGGTTTATTTTTTTGTTATAGAAAAATATAATTGATCATAAAACCATACGAGTACAAAAGTTCATTTTTATCTATAGTCCAAGCAATGTCTTGAATGATAAAGAAAACATACAAAACACATTTAAAGGGTAACTCAAATGTTTTGCCAAAAACAGTGTAACTCAAATGCACATCGGGGAAACAAATAACAGGACCCGCTTTTTGGTTAACATGTAATAATGGTTCGTTAAAAAAATATTTAGAGGCCAAATTCATATGATCAATCTATATACTATATTGAAGAAGATAGAAACTAGAAAATATCGGGTTAAATGTATATTTATACAACCAAAAAAAGAGTTCTGACCCAACAAAAAAAAATCAAAATAAAAGTCATCTGGGTAAATACCAAGAAGTAATGAGTAAAAAGCAGAAATGGTGAGAAAAATGCAATGGAGTTTGATGCAATTTTATGGTGGCTAAGAAAGAAAGGGAGAGGATGAGAAAGACAATCTTTGCAAAGAAATGAATGTGGGAGCCATAGAGATCGGTGAAATTGTTGTTAGTATTTTAATGATCCAAATTTACAATTTCCCCGCGTTCCCTTACGTTATAATATTTTTCAATCATAATATATTAAGGGGTTATTGGGAGAAGAATTTGTATAGAATTTGTGAATTTTAAGAGTTGATTGATTTTAAAAGTTATGTGAATTGTGAAAATGTATATACATTGACTTATAGAATTTGATCATGATTTTTTTTAGATTTGTCTAGTTTTTCATTAACTTGGATTACCAAAAGAGGTTTCATTAAAGAGACACACTTGTTATATATAAAGAATAATTAAAAAATATTTTTTTAAAAAAAATATTTCGAATTATAGTTTTCAAATTCTAACATTTTTATAAAAATTTTGTTTTTTCTAATTTTCTTTTTGAAATTTGAAAATGATTTTCCAAACTATTATAAACTTTTTATTTAAAGTTTTTATATATAAATTAATTATATATTGAAAATGATAAACATTATAAATATAAATTATGTTTTCAAAAAGTGTAATGGTATACAAAATGTAATGAATTATAGATTTGGACATAATTTGGTAAAAGTTGCACAAGGATTTTGAAAATCACATGGATACATATGATATTTTGAAAGTTGAATCTCATGAATAAAAATGAATAGAATTCATGTCCCAATAACAATAGATTTAGTTAGAATTAGAGAATCTATAATAACAAAACTTTTTGAATAACAATGGATTTGAATGGATTTTGAAAATTCTTAAACCAATAACAATGGATTCTATTAAGATTTATGAAATCCAAGAATCAATAACAAAGGAATCTCAAAATTTCCAAAATTCATGAAAATTCATCTCCCAATAACCCCCCTGAGACTCACCAATCTACTGGAGAAACGAGGATGCTTGATACAACTTTCCTTAAACCCTCTGATAATCATATCAGAGTTGATTTTACTTTTTAAACCAATCACCGATATGATGTTCAAGTTAAACTCCCGTGTGTGGAACAAACGTGCCGCCGGGCTAAGGGGTTGCTCATCCTCCTCATCTTGTACATGCAGTTTTGTCTTAATCTCCATCTCTATTTTTTCTGTGTGATGTTTGTTTTCTCTCTTTCTTATTTGTGGACCGTTTTTTTCTCTTTAAACTTTTGTTTCCATCTCTCAAACTCTAAAGTTTCGCTCTTTGGAGCTTCCATGCTTCTGTGGTGTCTTTAATACTAACTCTAACCAAAATGTTACTAGTTTAATGGTAGTGCGAGAAATTGATTCTCTTGTGTTCCGTGTTCAAACCAATTTTTATATATAAAATTGTTTTTAGATCAAAATATTTAAAAAATGAAATCAGATCTTAATGAATTATGGAATTAAAGCTCACGACTTTTACTTTTAACAAAATAATAACAACAATAATAATAAATGATTTATAACTAGATTTGAATTTTCTCATGATAATAATAATAATAATGACACTCATCATAAATTATTTTCATCTAATTTTTTAATCAAAAATCTACATATATTAGTGATTATAATCTTTCTTAAAATTTCAAACTGAAATTTTGAAAATTAATTAAACAAATGATGTACAAAATTTAAATAAAAGTTATATAAAATTGAAGTACATAAATATAAATGAGACTATAATTTATATTAAATAAAATTTTAAAAAATATCTTTGGAAACTCACATCAAAATCTAGTTATGTTTAAGATATAAATTAACTTACATGTTTTTTAGACTAATTAGTATTGCCTCCGTTTCAATTTTGTGTAATTTTATCATTTTTAAATTATTTGTCGTTTTATATTTTAAATGCATATAGATAAAAAATTCTGGTTGTCAAAAAAAATATTAATTTTACTCTTATTTAAATTTAATTAATTAACAAAATCAAACAAATTATAAATTAGACAGAAATTAATGATTTTCCTTTTTCTTTTTTTTTCTTTTTGTCAGCAATGATTTTCCTATTTCATGTATAAAACCTTTGAACAATACTTATAATTTTATTAAACAGTAATTAGTGCAGTGAGATATTAATGCCTTTTAACTTCCAAATCACGACTGGTTTATACTAGTACTTTATTGGAAAAGTCAAATGTGAAGACATGTGATATGTTTATTTGATCGAAAAGAAAGGAAACACGTGGCACATCGGAAAATTAACTTGGTAAGTGTTTACGCAAGAAACCATTGCTGACCCATAATGTTACACAAAAAAATCATTTTACAATTCAAATACAATGTTTGATTTCAGTTGAAAATTAATTATAAATTACATTGATTTTATAAATAGTTTTATTTATTTTAAATACTATTGATCAACAACTTACATATATTTTTGTAAAAAATATCAATGGAGGTGGTCTAATGTTGCTCTAAATGTCCAAACCATCAAATCAAAACAATATCAACAGTGGATGATTATCTCGAGGAGAACACCACTGATTTTTAGACCAGTAGATCGAGAATAATAATTATCGATCTAACAAACGAAACACAAGTGCATCTCGTCATACTTTCGCCCATTCAAAATAACCATGTGTCACTTAAGAGGCTGGGGAAACTGTTGGAGCAGGATGTATCAAATAAATCTGGTCTAGTAAAAGCCCAATCAAAACGAGCTAAATGGTCAGTGAAGACATGAATCATCAGCGAATCCCTGCTATTCCAGCTCAAAGGGATACCTTGTAGCGTGAGAAAATGAGCTCAGAGTTTGTAGATAACAACCAAGACCTAGTCACCTTGCAGTCAAACGGTTACCCAACAGGTTGATATTTCCGGAGCTAGGTACGATATGTGCTCCCTAGATATGCGGAGTAGTTGGAGCAAGCTGGGCAGCATAAAACACATCCATTATTTGATGTATGTTCTTGGACTTACTCACTTGTTACCTAGAATACTCTCTTCCACATGTATTATCTTGTGCTTTGTTCTTTGTATATATCATATTCATTGTCAATAATATTAGTTCATTCCAACTAAACTATCTTAACGATCTATTCACAGAGATCCTCTCCTACTATTTCCGTAAACTTTATTCTATTCACATTAATTTTTTGATTGCGAGTTTTAACTCCTACACCCGCTTCCTCAATGTGCGTATGCGGTTTTGAGCTCTCACTCACACTTCATCTCCTTTAAAGGCTTGGTGTTGTTTGGTGTCATGGTAGAGCTGCAGGTTAAGCTTCAGTGGGTAGAGGAAGTTCTTCAATTTATTGTGTCTTGGGTTTAGCTTAGCTTCAAGAGGAGGTAGTAAAGCTACAAAGAAGTGATGTTACTTGTTTTTTTTGCTAGAGAACTTAGTGGATGAATCCGGTAGAGTAAGTAAAACGCTATTAGGCTCTGATGGTTAGTGTAATCCAGTCTTTGGATTTGATTTTGGTTTCAATTGAACACATATGTTGGACTTTGAATGAGTTTTTGAGTGGGCTCTTCCTACCTCTTAAGAGAAATGGTTTAATGTTCGGACAGTCGGATGATATAAGCTTATTGTTTGCTTTTTACATCATCACAATTTGTCTTTGTATCTCTCCTATTGTGCCCATCTCGGCTCGAGCTTTTTTGGGTTTTCAGGAATTTATCATTGCTTCTAGTCATGTTTGCTATCAAATTTTTTTTTTTTGTCAGCCTGATATGTTTTTGAAAATTCCAAAATTACGTGGTAGAAGTTTTGTAAAGAAATAGAGTTGGTTGGATGTATTTACTGAAATACCTGTAAACCTCAATTTTTATTTTTATTTTAAATGGTATTCACATTTTTAACAAAAAGAAATGTCTAGATATATCATAAATGTTACAAGTATTTATGCAAAGCTAATTGTGTACGTTGGTCCCAGTCTCACTGCATAAAAAATTAATACACAAGATCAAATACATTCTTGTAGACAGTTACATACTTGCATGATCGAATTTGTATAAGTTTCTTTTCTTTCTTTTGCCAAAGGGTTTTCAGAATTTGTATGAGTTTCACATAATATCATTTGTAATTTTTTATGATTCGAGTCCGAACTGTTATGTGTTAGTTTAATAATGAATCCTAGTTATATATCATCACGAATTTAACTAAGAAGTCGCAGGATCGTACTAGTGTTTGATTATGGAAATGTAGGTCCATCTATTTTAGATAACTTAGCTGGATTTAATTTAAAGCACTCGGTTTAAAATTATGACAAAGTTTGAAAACATTTAAATGAAAAAACAACGTGAGATGTCTATGTAATCAGAAACAATGGGGTCTTTTTAGTCGCATTCTGGCATTAGCTGAGTCGTGGTTTCCTTCTTTTCCTGTTAGGTTGATGTTGAAACAATAATAGGATTTAATTAATGCATGTTAACTGTTTTAGTGTTTATAAAACTGTTTCAAAGTCTTGAAATAATAAAGGAAAAACCATAAAATAATGGGATGAGTCTGTAGTGTCACTATCATTTCAATTTTCAACAAGTTTACACTTGATTTGTAGATGCCAGCTCATGCTCTTTAATATGCACACTGCACATATATAATAATACTAGATCAATTTCAAGGTTTATATGTAATGTACTATACAATTCGACACTAAATAATTTAGCGTAGCACTCATAATCAGTAATTTTCTGTCAACACTATTTTGATATGTAATCCTTTGGTTTTGCACAAAATGTCACTTAAGAATCTCTCGGACAAGCGTATGTTCTCTAGTAATTTATTGGTCAATTTTAGTTAGTCCGTTATTTTTGTTCAAAATTTTAGATGAAATAATTTGGTCAAAATTTGTAAAAAAAGAAGTACAAAACTGAACTAACCAATTATTGAATTGAACCAACCCAACAACTGAATTTTTCTGTAATCTATCAAATGAAGCTAAATTTATAAATTGAATATAAACCAAAACTGAAAAAATTCAGTTCAGTTTGGTTCACCAAATTCGGTTGGGTTCAAAATCCCACACCTATTTTTACTCATCTCGACGAGTAACAAAAGCTTACTAACAAACATCGACTGGAAAGAATAACCTCACACTAACAAACGATGATAAGCACAAGCAACTTAAATTCGACCACAAGCAAATAAATAACGCAATTTTTATTCTTATGTTAAATGAATAGTTCAATGACGCGTGTCCCCACCAGTATCACCACTACTCTCCTTTATATACTTCACCAGACTCACTCACTCATATATATATACACTTGCATCATTTGGAATGTAAACCACAAGAAAAGAAAATACAACGAGAACAAAATGGGTTGCGAAAGACTCGGAACCTCCAAAACAAGTTGTTCGGTGAGAACCACCACAGCTCTGGCTCCGAACATAAACCATGTCCCCATGTCAGCACAACCGACAAGAAAGAAGCTTCTAATGTCTTTAATCGTCGTAGCCTTCACACTAATGCTCCCCGCCTCAGTATTCGGATCACAACTCAAATCCCCCCAGCACGTCCCAGGCCTAGCTCGGAAACCAAGCCAAGCAATCTCAAAAGCTTGCGACTTGGCTCGTTTCCCAGAACTATGCGTTGACTCACTCATGGACTTCCCCGGCACACTCGCCTCCTCTTCCGACAACAACCTGCTCCACGTGACGGTGAACATGACGCTCCACCACTTCAACCGCGCACTCTACTCATCCTCCTCTTTATCTGTCCTCGACATGCCCCCACGTGTCCGCTCAGCCTACGATGCATGCATCGAGCTGCTAGACGATTCCGTCGACGCGCTCTCACGCGCACTATCCTCCGTCTCCGGCGGCCAAACGAAGCCGCAAGACGTGATGACATGGCTGAGCTCGGCTCTGACGAACCACGACACCTGCGCGGAAGGGTTCGACGGCGTAAACGACGGCGGAGTGAAGGATCAGATGACGGCGTCGCTCAAGAATCTCTCGGAGCTCGTCAGCAACTGTTTGGCGATATTCGCGGCGAGCAGTAGCGGCGACGATTTCGCCGGAGTGCCGATACAGAACAGGAGGCTTCTTGAAGTAGGAGGGGACAAGAACTCGAAGTTCCCGAGATGGACCAAGAGAAGAGAGCGTGAGATACTCGAAATGCCAGTGTCTCAGATTCAAGCTGATATCATCGTCTCGAAAGACGGCAACGGCACGTGCAAGACTATTTCGGAAGCCATCAAGAAAGCTCCTCAGTACAGTCCTCACCGGACTATTATCTACGTGAAAGCCGGAAGGTAAAACTACGTTTTTATCCCTTCCATTTAGATTTTTTTCTTTATTTTATGTTTGTGTAATTTTAAACTGTTACGTCCGTGAAAATAATGAAAGTAACCTCGCGTGTAATAATTGCGTTATATGTCTTTGAATCTTTCTGTTTTTTCTTTGGAAGGTACGAAGAAGACAACCTCAAAGTCGGTAGGAAAAAAATTAATTTGATGTTCGTTGGAGATGGGAAGGGTAAAACTATCATTTCGGGAGGGAAAAGTATTTTTGACAACATGACCACTTTTCACACGGCGACGTTTGGTAAGTAGCTGTTTCACTTCTTTTCATCAATCCTTTTTAACTTTTTGAACCTTTTCCAAATAATGCAACAATAATAACAATTAATTACAACTTTTAAGAAAACATGTAAAACCAACATTATCATCTCAGCTAGACAAATTAAATGAAGACACTTATTTTTGGGTGTGAACTTTTTCAAAAGCTCTAGCGCTGCCATACTTGATCTTTTTTTTTAATAGAAAATCCATTTCTGGTAGTTACATTATAAAATTCATGAAAAGAGGATAATTGAAATTTTTTTTTTGGAGGTCAACATGTATGATATAATATATATCTTTTTCCTAATTGATCCTTTTGGGGTCAACTTTTTTACCTATCGAATTATTTTTAGAGCTTAAAAATATAGATTTTGACCTAAGCTAGGTATATAAATAAGTTGCAAAGTGAAAAAATATACTCTAAGGAAAGTTCTTGGAATCAGAAACTCTGAAGGGGGTCATGAGCTAGCTGTATAGATTTCTGAATTCGGAGTGATATGATTAAAGTGCCCGACAGATTCTATTTAAGTCAGGATCGTTTACAAAATTAGTTGTCTTTTACCACTTGTGTTTATTCTTCATTTGAACTATGGACCACTAAAGAAAACTAGCTTTAAGTAAATTTTGTAAATAGTAATAGCCACTCGACCAGTAAGCAAAGTCAGTAATTTGGACCAATGATTTAGTAAATTGTGAGTTTAGTTTACAACTTAATTCTGATCTTATCTTTTAATGATTTGTAGTCTGGTTACTGTTTTTGGATTCAACATCCAATATGATTACGATAAGTTCGATTAGCTAACACTCGCACTGAATCGGACATCCTATGTGATGCTGCCGCCGCTTATCCAACCAACCTCACATGCATTTTGTTGTGGTCTTTAAGTGCATTAAGTGCATTCTACTCTACTTAAACCATAAAACAATACAGTATATTATTAGGTAAGAAAGTTTAAATACATTAAATTTATCTAATACTCATTTATATATATATATATAATATATATATATATATATATATCCCATATCCAGGTGCGTACATCGTTACATTACATCAGTAAATGCATGTCCCGTATATGCTAGTAATATGCTTGTATATTCGGAACTTCATAGAAATATGCACACTTATATCATATACGCGCATAAACATCTAGAATGATAAACACATGTAACTTATCCTAATGCTGGAAGTAGGCCGCGCAATTACTGACCCACATATTTGTATACAAGCATTATGGGAGCCAGAGAAGAATTGCATTTATTTATATATGGTTGGATGTGGGTCATGGTTAATTTTGTTGTTGGAAGTTAGAGACCACTAGTTCCATTCCATATAACATTTATAGGTAAAGACATTTCTCACATACTAGTATTTGATTTTAAGTAACACATATAGTTAAAATCCAAATTATGATTTTGTTTGACTGCATTTTTTTTTTTTTTTTGAACTGAATTGACTGCATTTGTTGCACTATATCGACAGATAAAACACTCATTGAAGACGAGTTTACTTAAATACATTGGTTTCTTATGTTTAATAAATTTAAAGATATATAAAGCACAAAACTTAAGTGTGTATGTATCTTGTTTTATTTTCTACAGCTGCCACTGGAGCTGGATTTATTGCAAGGGACATCACATTTGAAAATTGGGCTGGTCCGGCGAAGCACCAGGCAGTCGCTCTCCGCGTTGGGGCTGACCACGCGGTGATCTATCGATGCAATATAATTGGTTATCAAGACACGCTCTATGTTCATTCAAACCGACAATTCTTTCGTGAGTGCGATATCTACGGTACAGTCGATTTCATCTTCGGTAATGCAGCTGTGGTTCTACAGAACTGTAGCATCTATGCACGCAAACCCATGGATTTTCAGAAAAACACGATCACAGCTCAGAACAGAAAAGACCCGAACCAAAACACCGGTATGTCAATACATGCATCTAGAATTTTGGCGACACCTGATCTCCAAGCCACCAATGGTACTTTCCAGACGTATCTAGGCCGGCCTTGGAAGCAATTCTCTAGGACGGTTTACATGTTATCGTATATCGAGAAACATGTACACACAAGAGGTTGGCTCGAGTGGAACACAAGTTCATTTGCTTTAGATACTTTATATTACGGAGAGTATTTGAATACTGGACCCGGGTCGGCTCTTGCACAACGTGTGAAGTGGCCAGGATATCGGGTCATCAATTCGACAGCTGAGGCTAACCGTTTTACGGTGGCGGAATTCATATACGGTTCGTCGTGGTTGCCTTCAACAGGCGTTTCGTTCTTGGCCGGATTGAACATTTAGATAAAGAAAATAATATTGCTTTTGTTTCCGATGTATTGTTTCATTCTTACGTCCTTATATCTATGGACATATGATTAATCCTATATATGTATGTTTTAACTTTTTAATTGCATTATATCCGAACATATTACCAATAATATTGTAATTCATGAGTCGAAATAATTTTACAATATTCTTTTCGATAATACAGATTATTAATCAACTGATTGGTGCGATGAAGTAATCGATTTGTAATATGCAAACTAGCTTGATTTTACAAAAAAAAAAAGATGAAGAACAGAAACATAAAGTTTACTCTGCCATTTCGAAAAAGAAATATAAAATGAACTTCAGTGGTTTGTGTCGATGTGACTATATGTGGGCTAAAAATAAAAGTCCAGCGACATTAATTATTTAATTATGTTTTGGACCAACTAAATTGAATGCGACATTCAAACAATTTAATGTCCAGCGACATTAATTATATTTTGTTTGAATGATATAACGAATATTCAAACAGGCGTTCATTTTGAAAAATCAATTTTCATTAATAGGATGTGTCGGCGTCGGAGACGGAACTGTAGAACCGATGTGACATAAGTCAATAAGGTCACGACCTACGTTACATGGAATCGCCCATGAAGGTGCGTTTCTCGTTTCCGAAGCGGAATCGGAAGCGGAAGCGCTCGGAATCGTATGGAATCGTTTCGGAATCGCGTTTCCAGAATTGTGGTGTTTGGAAGCGTGACGGAAGCGCACGGTTCGTATGTGGAAGCGTTGATGGTTGTAGATCGGAAGCTTGACGGTTATGTTGATGTGCAAAGAAGAAGAAGAAGAAGAACTCTGTTCTATGGGCTTGCTTAATTTAATTGATTTATGGCCCAACTTACTTTACTTTATTAATATATATAACAATAGAGTTAAAACTAAAAAAAATACAAGTCCATTCAACTTTGTACGTTTTTTTTTTCTGAATAATAATCTAATGATAGTCTTTTTTACTTATTCGTTTTGTTTCATGTTGTTTGTATTATTCGGTTGCTGTGTATGAGTTAATTAATTGAAACTAGGTGTTTTCCTGCACCATGTGCAGTAAAAAAATTTAAAATATTTTCTAACAGATAAATATAAATTATATTTATTTTTTATTAATATTATAAATTTTCTTTTTCTTATTAATATTTTAGTATAAATTTGATTTAACTGAACATTAAAATTAAGATAAAAGCAATTTTGTTTATTTTGAAATATATTTAAGAATGTGCATGTATATATTTAAAATTATAATCTTAGGTAGATTTTTCTATCTATTTATTTTAATTAAATATATTAAATAAATATGTAAAATTGCATAATTTTCAAAAATTAAAATTAAACAATATTTATAAAATCTGTAGATATATATATATATATATAAGAAACTAATGATTTTACGATTTTATTTGATTTTATGATTTAATTTTTATACTTTTCTAAAAAAATATGTATATATTTTTGAAATATTTTTAATTTAAATGATATTTCAAAATCATTGAAAATGATTGTAGAAGACATGTGGCAAAATCACTTCTCAAATATAATCTAGGGGATGAAAATTTTATAATTGTCAAAAATTAAAATTAAAAAATATTTATAAAATCTGTAGATATATATAAGAAACTAATGATTTTACGATTTAATTTGATTTTATGATTTAATTTTTGTAATTTTCTAAAAATATGTATATATTTTTGAAATATGTATATATTTTTGAAATATTTTTAATTTAAATGATATTTCGAAATTTGAATGCCATAATTGAATATATTTATTTTAATGATGATTTATGAGTTATTACCATATTTTAAAAAAGTCCAAAAATATAAATCGAAAATAAATGTAATATAGGAGTTATTACCATATTTTAAAAAATTTACCAAAAATATAAATTAACATTAAGTATAATTGTCCATGTCATATTAATCTATAAGACATGTCATCAATTTTATTAGCAATGTCATATTATTTTGTAAGAATGATTGTAGAGAAGACATGTGGCAAAAATTGTCCATGTCATATTAATCTATATGACACGTCATCAATTTTAATAGCCATGTCATATTATTTTTGTGAGAATGATTGTAGAGAAGACATGTGGCAAAATCACTTCTCAAATATAGTCTAGGGGATGCTTTATTTTTCAGTTTCAAAGAAATATAAATATACATAGATTTACATATATATTATTATATTTTTTTCTTTGTAACTATACATATTTATTTTATTTTAGTTATAGTATATGAATTATGCACTAGTTCACTAATTAAAATATTTTATTCGATATATTAATTTTGTGTTTATATATATATATATATATATATATATATATATATACACGCTTCCAACACGTACCCGCTTCCTAAATATTTTTAAATATATGTTTCCGCGCTTCCTAACGTTTCCGCTTCTGCGTTTCCACTTCCGTTTCCATGTAACATAGGTCACGACCGACACTGACGGTGGGTCCACGATTTTGGGAACTTTGGTTCCAATAATTCCAGGTCCGATTCACTCACTTCTCAGCAGCAATGATATCAAACTCCAAAATGTTATCTTACGTTTGCATTATCATTTCATTTTCTTATAACATAATTAATATATATATATAATATTGCCATAACAAATATATGACCAGACTGTATATGACCTATGATTAAATGGGATATAATTCAATAAACCTACTGTTGTATTTGCTTCACGTCAAGACTTTCATGAAACCAAAAACGTATGATGATCAGGAACGTGGAACAAAAGTGCACCAATAATATACACAAAAGGCACTGAACAGGTTGATCCATAATGTGGATCAAAAGTTGAGTGATGAATGATGATTATATACAGGGGTAGAGCTAGCAGGCCTATCTAAAAAATAAAATAGGGCTTGAAGTAAAGAAAAATTGGGATCCATAAATAAAATAGGCCTTGAGGTAAAGAAAAAATGGGATCCATTTTTCAGATAAAATATACTTTTTAAAAAAAATTGAACCCTAATCCGGTTGGTTCGGTGTTGGTGTGTGTGGTTGATGCTATTCGGCATGGTTCTAGCTTTTCATCTTGAACAGGAGACTCAGGTGAGTTTCGGTCCTTTGTCCTTTCCCCTACTTGTCCGGTTGGCTGACTATGGTCTTTCAATGGACTTCTGGTTGATTTAAGCTTCAGTTTTTATCTTTGTTTTCTTGAAGGTTGTAAGAAGGTCTAGTTGCAGAAACTTGGATTAGTTTAAAATTATGTTTGTGTTTTATTGATATCCATGTTTGGGTTTAAGTCCCCCTGTTATGGGATAAGTTTCCGGGGATTTCGTTGTGTTCCGCCGGCTGAACTTGTATTCCATCGAAAATTTAATATAATCTATTAACAGAAAAAAATTGAACCCCCTAATCTAAACTAAAATAAAAAAAAATAAAAACTGCAATGAACTATGTGCATTCTGTATTGTACCCTGAACACATGCACATGGTCAGGCTTGAAGTGGAAGGGGTCAGCTGACCTACCTAATTAATTTATATATTTTTAATTTAAATTGTTTATCTGTTAAAAGAATTTAATTGACCCAAAAATAAAGACAATAGAAAATTGGATGATTGAATTTTTTTTGTTTGGATGATTGAATTTACTTTGGTGTTGGGCTCATTTTTGTTTAAGTTCAGTTTACATAAATATAATTAATCACTTTTTAATTTTAATTAATTATTCCCAACAAACGTTTTCTCTTTGTTACTTCTTTTTTTCCCTTGCAAGTGTTTTTACGATTTCAATTTTTTACTAGTTCAACAAAGAGCTAAAACAAGTAAATCACACAAGTTTATAGTATTAATTTACATTATGTTGTTTTCAAACTATATATTATGTTTATATTAAATTTTATAGTTATAATCTTTGAATTCAAATATTTTTAATTTGTAGTTTGTTACTTTCACTAGATAATGGATCAATTTCTAAAAATACACCATAAACGAATATGAGAAGCTTTCCAGTGAAATGGATGAGAAGAAGGTGAAGCCTGATGAGTACACTTATGTTTTGTTGATGGATACTTTGTTTCAAGGAAGCGGTAAGATAGAGGGAAGGAGCTGCGTATTACAAAACGATGGTTGAGTCGAGTCTATGACCAAACTTAGCAGTGTATAACCGGTTGCAGGATCAGCTGGTTAAAGCCGGGAAACTGGACGAAGCCGTGTATAAGCTATGATCCAACTTTTTTTTTTTTTCTAATATATTTAACATGGTTTAAAATAGATCTACTTTATGCTGATGTGACTGAATAGTAATCTTCAATACAGGCTAGTGCATGTTATATGCAAGTTGATGATGTTTGGGAAAATTGGAGTTCCAAACGGGACACAAATATAATAAATAAGACATAGGAAACATAAGACTCCAAAGCAGTGAAGAAGTTTATATAACAAAAGTATCCATCATTATATGTACATGGTCGAGTTAAACCAAAACATATGACTAGAGAAATACAGAACCAAAGGTAACTGATCTAAACCAAACCAGTCTTACTAAGCCTCTGGATGTTTACACTTATCAAAAACTAAGACTGGAAAAAAAAAAGTTCTTAAAGCCACTATTACTCACAGCTCCATGGTTCTTTGCTTGCTTGCTCTCTTTGCATCTGGCTGATATCATTAGCTGAAGCAGCACAACACACAAACACAGAGAGATTATGTTAGCCATATAAACCAATGCTTTGAACTGACAAAATGAAAATAAAACAAAGATATAATCAAATATGATTACATGATATGCTGCAAGATCACACATATCCAAGTATGGGAGTTAGGTCACCAAGTACCTCGTATTAGTGGGATGAGCTCTGAGCCAAGAATCGGACAAACTCATCCTTTTTCTTGCCAAAGTTGTACACAGCATGATCACGGAGCACTTGCGTTCGCTTTATGTCCTCCAGCGTTTTCTCCTTCTTCTGTCTCAGCTCTTTCATTTGCCTCTCCGCCTCACTACGATCATCCATCGCCCGTGAAGCACTTGGCTTTGCAAACCTCACCTTCACCTCATCACTGGCATTTGCATTTTGTTAACACAAGACAACAACAAAAAAAGTGAGAAAAGGTTGTCAGAAGAATCTTCTTACCTGCTTCCGAGTGTTAAGATCCCGCCGGTTCTAACGATTCCTCCATCCAAAGACACTGCACCTTCACTTATGCATGGGAGGGCACTAATCATATCAGCCCTTGTTCTATACACTTGAAGACGAGAGAACAGACTGTAGAACAAGGTCTCACGAAGACCGTATCCATACGCTGTGACACAGAGCAGGTAAGCTGGATCAATTTGTATCATGTTCACAGCAAACCCGAGAAAGCCTGGAGGATACTCGCCGTTAGGCAGTTTTGGTTTCAGAAGATCAAGCCTTCTTTGTGGATCACCAGCTACGTACTGACCAAGATACGGTCTAAAAGCCACCAAACGAAGTGTCATCACAACAAGATTCTCATATGAAATCAATTGGTTAATACAGCAACAAGAAATAGTTAGTTACCTAAGATTTTCGAGAGAGATGGCATCGAAATGGGATTGTATGGTTCTGCCAATCGAAGAGGCAAGGCCGTGAAGGCCAGCATTTCTATCAACGTTGCCTTGGCTGTCATAACTCTCTAAACCCTTAACACTGTCGTAGTCCTTGCATACAAGTGCCAACATCGAACGAGTCCCTAAATAATCCGACAAAACCCTGCATTTTTTTTTATTTTTTCGAAAGCATCAGATCACCAGAAAGGTTTGTAACAGAAAGTGTGACAAGTCAAGTAAGGTTAAAATGGAACTAACTGGCTCAGGTTTTGATCATTGACTTTCCCGAGTTTGGCTACAACTCCAACTACACCTTTAGTCAACATCATCTGAGAAGACTGAAGAGACTGAGCATGAGTTAAAACTCCAGCAGCTGAGTTTGGATGGCGAAGAAGGATCTGCTCATCTTGAAGATTGGTGTCACTGCTCTCGCTTCTAGTAGCCCCTGAAGGATTAAGTTTGTTCATACGAACTGCCAAAAAAGAAAACCAAAAACATTAACACCTCTCATTTCTCTCAAGACAGAATGTGGTATAAGTACACGATTCGATTCGAACCTTGCAAGTCGAGGATTGATTCATCCAACTTGTTCTTCTGAGCCTTGAGAAACTTCAAGCTATCTTCGTGAAGTTTGAGTTTGATACCCATGGCTTCGAGATCAGACTGGATCCTATTGGAATTGAACAAAGCAAACTCTGCCTGAGATATCCCTCCTCCGTTCTGGATGGTTGTTACATCTTTCGGATCCACCATCATCATCGTTGATGGATCTTGTACAGCCAAAGGAGTCGCATGAAACGACATCTACCAAAAAAAAAAATCAATTCTTTCATAAACCCTAATCCTCAATTTCGAACCTTTAAGAACTTTCACCCAATTATACCGAACGAAAAAGACAACTTGCATTAAGCCAAAGAACATAACTAAGCCAATGTAGTCGCATGCAATTGAAAAATAAATATAATCAAAGCTAGATGTGTTCCAAAAAAAAAAAAAAAATAATAATCAAAAAGCTAGATTCTTGTTTGTTTCCGACTAATCAGGTATTCAAAGTAACAAAGGTGAAAGTTGTTGAACAGACCTGTTGACCTGCAGGATACATTGCTCCTCCTCCTCCTAAGCTGCAATGCTACTACCGGAGAATCTTTGTTTTTTTATTCGATCTCTGCGCTTCGGCTTCTTCTGTGGTCTTCTTCTGCAAAATGAAAGCCAACTATTTTCTCTTTTTTTTTTTGGGCCGAAACACCTCAGCGAGTATTTTTCATTTCATTTTTATTGTTTAATTATTTTCTTGGTGTATTTTATAGTGTGAAGAGAGCTTAGCCTTTGGTCCACGAAAGGCCCAATAACTTTTTTTTATCAACAGGCCCAATAACGAAGGGACCAAAAACTATATTTTTGTGTCCCTCCCCGAGTACAAGACTAGCCTCACCTATGTATCTAATCTATTAAAACAGAGTACTAAAATATATCTACCATAGATGTTTTCATTTAAATTTTGGCCTGTTTCATTTTTATTAGAGTGTTACATAATAAATAGACCATAACAACTTATCTCAATTATTAATGCCCACACATTTTAGTATAATTTCGCTCCAACTAAATCATAACGAACAAACCGGCCAATTAAATATTAATTTTGATTTCTTAAATCTAATCCTATGGTTACGATTGGCAAGGACCAAACATAAAAAAATATACCAACCTTAACAAATCCTATGGTTACGATTGGCAAGGACCAAATATTAATTTTAGTTGCACTTATTCTTTACAATAATCAAAGTTATACAATTATTCTTACTTCTACTTTTTTCCTATGAAATTTATACTTAATTTGGTGTTGTATATACTAGATTAAATAACCAGTCCAAACCAACAATCTAAATCTATTGTATCTTACATCTTACACAATAATACAATCATATTTAGCTCTAACTTCCACTCTTATACTATAGATTACATCATATCATTTTTTAAACATTATACACTGTAACCTTAAAAATATATGAAACACACTTTAATTATATAAATCGTCTACATTGATCATAAATCGTGTAATATTTTTAAAAAAATTAGAAAGAATTTATTAGCAAAAGATTTCAACAAATCTAAACTAACTTGGCTTGCACACAAAATAATATCTACATACAATATATTCTCTTAAATATCTTTTGTTCATATTTTTTTAACAAGATTTCCAGTTCCTTACTTTTCGACCTTCCTATAACGAAAATTAAACAGAATATGCTACTCTCGATATGCTATCTATCTTTAAAATAGGAGTAGTTCGGATATCCGTTCGGGTTCAGATCGGATATTTCAGATTTTCAGATATTTTGGCATAGGAGTATAGAATCCATTCGGGTATTTTTGTACTTCGGATCGGGTTCAGATATTCTTAGTTTGGGTTCAGTTATTTTGGATATTTAGATTTTGGAAAAAAAAAATCTTCATTTCTCAAGTTTTTGTATTTAAAAATATAACTTTTACTTTACTGATATTTTATTTTTAATAGATTGAATGATTTGAAGATAAAAATTTTAAAATAAAAGACACTAATTTGATTATTGTTTTTAAATTTTAATGTAACTTTTGCTAATGCATGAAGCAAAAATTTTGACATACATTTTAAGTAAGTAAAAATCCATTTTTCTTGGAATTATAAGTATGTTATCTAATTTTGAACCATGTGAATAATCAATATATACACATTTTGAATAAAATTAGAGAAGTAAACTAGGAATATGGGGTTAAAGATACATAAGTTTGGTTATTTTTGAATATCCATTCGGATTCGGGTATTATATGTTCGGCTTTAGATATCCAATCTCTTTTAATTTAATACCTGTTCGTAAAAAAATAGATAATTGAACTACAAATATAGTAAAAACTTAAAGATCAATATTCTTTTTTACTAATAAAAATTTATAGAATAATTCCGCCTTTGAAAAAGGCGGGTCAAAATCTAGTTAACTATTAACTAAGAATCATTTTTTAACATTTGAACTATGATAAAGTATTAACATTATAATAAATACTAGAATCCTTAAAGAAATAAATTTAAATTTGATCATTGTGGTGATTAGTGTTTGGAAAAATTTGATCGAGGTGATAATTATAGTATCGAGCATTCTCAACGAGAGTTTCTAGTTTAGAGATCTATAGAGTCCTAAAAGTACATATATATATATATATATATATATATATATATATATATATTGTGTATATAATATATACATATATGTATTTTTAGATTCTAACACTAGAATCTAGATTCGTCCATGCCCTAGCATGGGATACCTTAAAATTCTACAATATAGTCAATGTTTATTCTATCTCTGTTTAGATTGCACCTTCATTGGTTTAAACCAGTCTGTTCCCTCCAAACTTTTTATCTAAATACATAAACTAGCTTGTATATTATAAAGCATAGACTTGTAAAATACGGTTTATAATAAAACCCATAGAATTTTTTTTTGCAACTTCGACATTAAAACTTTGGGAACATTCAATTCTCTTCAAATGTTAATACAAACACTCTTTTATCTTTTCATGTCCATGAGATTCAAGATTCGCATTCTTTTTCACCAGCACTATTACAAACGTTAGCGATTCTAAATTTGCAAATAATAAAGGGAAAATCGCATAAAAAACTCTCAAAGTGTCACTTACTAGCACTTTAAACCTTGAAGTTTTTTCACTAACACTTTTAACCTTCAAAGTGACATTTGTATCATAAAAAACCTCCAAATCAAAAAATTGACCGGTTCAGCAGGTAATTTTTAAAAAATAATTATTTAATTAATAAAATAACAAAATAAATAAATAAAAATCCAAAAATAAATAAAAATCGAAAATTGTAATAAAATTTACAAAAATCAAAAAAAGGAAATTAAAAAATAAATTAAAATTTTAGAAAATTAAATAAATATATTAAAAATTAAATTATTTTCTAAAATATTAATAACAATAACTAAAAATTAATAATAAATAAGATTAAATTTAAATAGAGAAGAACTAAATAAAAAGTTCACAGTTTTTTTTAAAAAATGGAAAATATAAAACTCAAAATTCAAAATTCACAAGTGACGATGATGGTTTCTCACATAACCATTAACAATGACGATAATTGTCATATCTCCAATGATAGTTTCCAACATCATCTTAAAAATGACAAAAAAATCTTTTTCAAACTTTTGAATTTTCATTTTTTTTGAAATATATGAATTTTTTTATTTTCTGTTTTTAGTTTGATCTCATTTATTTTTGAATTTTAATTTTCTAACTAGTAATTAATTTCGGATTTTTTTCTAACTTTTTAGTTATTTTTATTAATATTTTTAGAAAATAATTTAATGTTTAATATATTTATTTAATTTTCTAAAATTTAATTTATTTTTTTGATTTTTTTTCCATTTTTGTAAATTTTATTAGAATTTTTCGATTTTTATTTATTTTTTGGATTTTTATTTATTTATTTTGTTTATTTTATTAATTAAATAATTATTTTTAAAAAAATTACTTGCTGAACCGATCAATTTTTTTATTTGAAGGTTTTTTATGATACAAATGTCACTTTGAAGGTTAAAAGTGTTAGTGAAAAAACTTGAAGGTTTAAAGTGTTAGTAAGTGACACTTTGAGGGTTTTTTATGTGATTTTCCCAAATAATAAATTTAAGATATACACGATGTATCACTAAGGATTATCAATTTATCATGTTTAATTAAGATTTTTATTAATTATTACAGATCTCGTATGTCTACAATTTTCGTAATCTACTGAACTAATCTCTAGATCACTATTAGATGCATTTTTTATTAGATGCATAAAACATATTTTAGCTTTGCTCGGGCGGATCTGTAATTCTGTATGAGACTCGATGAGTGTTGAGATCGAAAGGTGGTCCAATTTGGTGGTGGTGTAGGTCTTGGGCCCGCATAAAGAAGTTAGGTCGCCGTTATTAAAACAACTGCACATTGTCATATTTGTATTTTCCAATCTAATTTAGTTTACATCTAAAAAAAAATACCAACGGCGTCATTTGCTATTTTCTAGTACATTTTAATATCTATAGATTTAAAACAATAATTCGGGTAGACTAATCATCAAATCCTAGCTAGTAGCTAGTCGTCCTCGGTTTATTTGATTACAATTGGTGACATGAGTTATTTTACATATCATTCATGAGGATTAGTCTAAGCCTCAGCTTTAAAACTTCTTTGATTAGATTACCAAAAGTTGACAAAAAAAGATTACCAAAAGAAAAACTTCTTTAATATTTTAAATATATATGTATGTACGTATACAAATTCATCAGAAATATGTAAAATATACTAGGTCCACAAATCCATAAATTTTAAAAAGTCAAAACATTTTTTTTATAGAATGATGAGCTAAATTGTCTTCTTTCATTTTTCAGATCATCACAAATGTCAGAAGATTTTATACAAAAGAGAAAAAGTGATTGGCGTTAAAATAAAAACGAAAAAGAAAAAGACAAAAATAGAAACCTCGTGAACTTCGTAAAAACATTTAACGGCGTTTAACCGAACTCAACGTGACTCCGTTAATGGTTTCATTATCGGTGATGAAGTGAGACACCTCCTCCTTCTCAACTTAACTCTATGTGACTTCTTTCTCTCACTCTTTCACCTCTCATCTTTCTCATTCTCTCCCCATACACACTCCCCCTCTCTTTCTAAACTTTAAAAATCACTCCAATGGCTTGATCACACTGCACAAACATGTAAGTTCCTGAATGCTCATATACAGTATATATATATGTCTAACTTGTATGCATGTTGAGATATCTGAAAATGTTATATATAAACGCAATTACAATGCCATACATTTTGGTTGTGGCTACTTCTGGATTTGTTTTTGTTTTTGCTTTTGCAGATTTAAAGCTTATCTGGAAAACTTTAATTAAAAGCATATTTTTGAAATAATTTTTCAGTATTGATAGAGCTTATGATCAAAGAGTTTTTGCGGAAATGGGGAAGAAAGGGAATGGTGGATGGTTCTCAACGGTGAAGAAGAAGGTCTTTAAATCCTCTCCTAAAGACTCAAAGGTATTTCCAAACATACCTTTAGTTATTATATTCATACATTCCTCATTAAATTACAGCATCATAACTCGATGTACTACAAATGTTTTAAGTATTTGGATCTAAAACTTGATAGAAACACTAATTATAGCCATTTTACCCAAGATAAAGAAAGAACTTATAGTTATCAAAATACACATGTGTAACGTTTTAATTAGCTTAAGCACTTCTAACGAAACAAAACTTGAAGAATAAGAGATATATATACTATATGCCCCATAATAATTTCTTAAATAATAAGCAATTTTGGTTTAATGTCTTTTTCTTCTTGAATTAGGCATATGCTTGTTAGATATGCATATCTTAAAACATTATACATACGTAATGGATTAATGCTATGCGCTGAATTTATTAACCTGAAATGTTACAAAACATATTAACTCATTTTACACGGCACTATCAAGAGAGTGACAATTTTATCTGTTTATTCTTTAATTTTATTGTTGTTGCAATATAAACCGTTTTTGCTTGTATTATTTTAGTGTCCGTAAGATGCATTCATGTATATACTTTAGCGTAAAAGGGGAACAAGTAATACGATCGTTCATCTCACTTGACAAGTTGAGTTACAAAAATTAAATGTAAAGACCGTAATTATGAATTAAAAGCCGAAAAAGATTGGTCCCCTTTTGAAAGAGATGGACTAAGGAGGCTCCTCATAAGAGCATTGAAATATGATTTTCATGACACCTAAAATAAATCTTTTTCCTTTCCCCCCCAAATTTCATGTGCATTGCTTTGTTCCCTCGCCATCACTCCACCCATTTATTTCCCCACCTATAGATATATGTATGTTTATGTGACTATGTCAACTTGTAACTACTACATATATGCATATATCTTCACGTTACTATAGGGATAGTCATTTGTTTACCACTATCCAAACGTTTAGCCCCACAATCTTTATCACTTTCTATTTATTTCGGATCTCAACTCTAACGGTCTAACCCTTTATGCCATTAGCATCAATGGTCTCTCAAAAGGATTGCTCATACAAAGAAAAAGTGAAAATGAGAACCAAGTAACTTATATTAGTTATAGTGAAGACTTTGAAAAATTTGGACGTAAAAACAAAGCTAAAAGCAAGTAGTATGCCAATAAACTCGTAAAGATAAAGATATTTCAAATGAGGTATAGTTATTATGTCACATTTGATTTAAACATATGCAGAGAGAGAACAACATTAGCAACAACGACGCCGACAGGTGGCAGCTGCAAAACGACACGCAAGAAGTCGTGTCTTTTGAAAAATTTCCGGAGGAAAGTTCGCCGGAGATTTCCCATGACGTCGAGAGCATAGCTTCTACTCCGGCAACGGCCGTTGGAGATAGAAAACATGCCATGGCTATGGCCACGGCAGCTGCTACTGAAGCTGCTGTTGCAGCCGCCCAAGCTGCGGCTAAAGTCGTTCGTCTTGCCGGCTATAACCGCCTGACAATGGAAGATACTGCAGCAGTACTCATCCAATCGAACTACAGGGGATACTTGGTAACTTACGATTCCTAATTTTTGTTTCCCCTATAAATAAATATTATCTTTGTTCTACAAAATATAGATGTTTTATACTATAATGATCAGCTTAAATACTAAAGAACATTCTTTGATTTCAAATATTTAATTTATTCTAAATAGCAATTGTTTTCAATTAATGTAGAAAATAGGTAAACAAGTAAGAAATTGAAACCAAGTGCTCGTAGCTTGGTGGTAAAGGAGGTACAGCTGTACTGCCCGCCACCCGGGTTCGAGCCTTGGCCACAACGGATTTAACATCCCTTTCGTTGGGGCGCTGGACCACCTTCGGGGGATAGTTGGGAATGTGGCTGCCCAGATACCAGAGTTATCAAAAAAAAAAAAAAAGTAAGAAATTGTATTGAAACACACAAAAAGTGTCTTTATGAAAAAGTAAAAATTTCAAAACTTCTATTTCTTTTCTTGTGGAACGGAATGAGGAATTTCAACTCTCGTTACAATCCCCAGTATGAAAAAATTATTTAGCAATAAGTAGGTTACCATCGAAAATCAGAATACATTTGGCTACTATGTTCAAACCGTATTAACTGAAATTTGTATACAAATTCATTGAAAACGTAGCTCATTTATTCATTGTAACTTGTAGTTGTAAACTAGTACTAAACCAGTGATTTTAAGAAACAACCGGTTTATCCAAGGCTACGATCCTTTTTTTCTTTATCTATTGTAGGCGAGACGAGCACTTCGTGCCTTAAAAGGACTAGTTAGGCTACAAGCATTGGTACGTGGTAACCACGTACGAAAACAGGCACAAATGACCATGAAATGTATGCAAGCTCTGGTTCGAGTCCAAGGCCGAGTGAGAGCCAGAAGGCTCCAAGTGGCTCATGACCGGTTTAAGAAACAGTTTGAAGAAGAGGAGAGGCGATTTGGGATGGAAAAATCGAACAAAGGTGCGTACTGAAATGTTTATGGTAGATATTATATATATACATGTATTTCTGATGGTGAACATAACATTTATAATTGTATGGGTTTTTAGGATCTGCGAATGTCCAAACCGAACGAGAAAAGCTGAACAAATTACACAAAGTGAACCGAACCAGCCTGTACCAAACTCCAGGAAAGGTAATGTGGACAAATCTTGAGTACCATGTTCCACAATATTGTCTTCTAAGAGAACTATATTGGTAAATTATTAGTTAATTGTATTTTGAGTATATATAGGAAAAAGAGAAGAGTCAAGGAATGATGGAAAGAGAGAGGGCTCTTGCTTATGCATACACCTACCAGGTTGGTCATCTCTCTTTTTCCTAATAACTTTTACTCTCTCAAAATAGTCTCCTAGTTTTTGATAAAATTTAATTAGAGAATATGTTCATACGCGACATCTGAAATTTATGTACTAGTTATATCTTTAACATATTTACTTATACGATTCCGTTTTTCAAATTGAAGCGGCAAATGCAACACACAAATGATGGCGAGGCAATTAGATTTTCTTCCAATGGGCCTGATAGAACTCAATTGGCTTGGAACTGGCTTGACCATTGGATGTCTTCCCGACCATACACAGGCCGTCAAACCGTACCCGGTTCTAGTCCTGGTCCTGGTCACTACAATCCTCCTCCATATCCACCTTTCCCCACAGCCGCAGCAACCACGGCTGGTACCACCACACCCGATGATGTATCGGAGAAAACGGTGGAAATGGACGTGACTACTCCTACTAGCCTCAAGGACAGGATAATCGGTCTTATTGACCGACAGAATATAGACTTAGGAACATATAGACAAGCCCATAAGCAACGTAAAAGCCCAACCCGTATACCAAGCTATATGGCTCCAACTGCATCTGCAAAGGCTAAAGTTCGTGACCAAGGCACTACCGTCAAGCTTCAAAGTACTTCTTTTATGCCAAACTGGAACTCGTCGACCAAACACGGTTCGATTAATGGGTCGGGTTGTGGTTCTTCAAGTTCTTGTGGAGAAGTAACAACCGGTTATCCCGGTCTCAGGAGTCCTAACTCCAAAACGGACATCCGACGTAAGCCCGTTAGTCCTAGTCAAAGTCCTACCGGATACGGAAAGAGAGGCTGGAGGCATGATCATTAGAAGAAGTATCTGAATCTTTTTTCTTTTTGGTTTCTTGGAATAAAAACTTAACGTATATGTGGTTGCTTATCTAAATATATGTCTTATTCGATATAATTGTATATGACTTGAATAAACGAACATATTTTCTCTAGTTGGTCAGAGCAATATGTTATGAATGAAATACTCTCTCTTTAAAATACTGTTTAATTCTATTTACCAAAAGTAATCATTGTACAAACGTCTCAGAGCGATGAATGATGACTCAATTTGATTTAAATACTTCAATTTAAATTTATTTAGATTTAGGTGAATTTCACTAAATGTTTAATCTATATTTTCTAAAAAATAACAATTATATTACATTTAATGGCTATATTTATTTGATATCTAAATATAGTAAATATGATTTTTGTTTGCTTTATATATAAGATGCATTAAACTGATAGAAATTAATGTAGTTAATAATCTAGTAGATCAATGGTCAGTTTTTCAATGTAGATAATTTATCACGATTAAATATGAATAAATGGCTAGAAACTTAAATTAGGTTTATTATTATTTAATTGATTTTGGTTAAAATTCGTATATTTAACTATCTAAGTACTTCTGAATTGAGTAATAATAATAAATGCATTATTATCATATTTTAGAAAATTTGTCAAAAATATAAATTTATATCGATGAAATTATCGGTTCTGTTAAACTTGATGTATGTCATATATTTTAGGATTTTTTTTTTTTGAGAAAATGAATGTGATGTAACATATAAACAAATCACTTCTTAAATAAAATGTTTATGATTTTTTTATGTTTTTTAGCTGTGAAAATATTGTTATATTTGTAAATATAATATTTAGTTTACTTTTATTAGTGTTAATGATGATATATGAGAAGTTATCAGAAATATAAATATAAATAAATAAAATTAGAAGTTATATCATTTTTTTCTTTACGAAAATAAATGTAGTGATAACATATAAGCAAATTACCTTTTTAATAATGTTTTGGAGTTTTTTTATCGAATCATGATTAAAACAGATTACATGAATTGATAACTTTTGACACCTGTAATGGATAACAGAATTGATACCATTATAAGGATAGATTCAGCATTACATTACTATTTTCTCCTTATGGGTTACTCATAGGATGCGGAGGACGACCAGGCGGTGTACGAAAACGATGCCCACTACCAGGGTCATTGGGACCGGGTTTTGGATAGTCCATCAGTGTCTCAATACTCTCCTCAATCTGTTTTATATACATCTTTTTGCCATCAACATAGCTTGATTTATTTAAATGAAGTCAATAGTTAGGGTTAATTAGGTACCTTCTCCTTGGAATATTGATCAGTATGAGTAACTCCATGGTCCTTCTCAGACCCTAAGAAGTAAGTATGCAAGATGTAAGAAATGTATATGTATTTTGTGTTAATACAAGGCATATATCAGTAATATATCGATTGAAATGGAACAAATTATTAGGAAATTTGGGTGTGAAATCTGTAATTCAAGTGCCCATCTTAAAGATTGTTATAAAATATTTATCCCTACACATTTATAAACTCTTGTTGAAAATTAAGTAACAATATGTACGAATTTCTAATATAGCTTATAAAATTACAACTATTTATCTTTAAACGTAGTGGTAATTATCGATATATGAATTCTACTTATCTGGAAAAAATAATCATGTATTAATTAGTGGATCACTAATTTTAAATATTTATAAAATTTAGGTGTCTTATGATTTAAAAATGCTTTACAATCAAGTGTTCTTAAATATTCCATCCGTTTTCGAATAAATGTCATTTTGAACGAATTTAAAAACAATAATTGAACAATCATATTTTAAAATTAATATTTTTTACAAAAATGTTCTATATAAATTTCCAAATAAATACAATTAACATACTTTTACTTAATGTGATATAATCAGAAATAAAATCCAATTAATGTGGTTTTGTGATTACCTGAAGAACACAATTGTAATAGGAGCAAGAACGAGATGAAAATCACCGATTTCATCCTTACGAATGTATAAAAGCTTTTGTGATCAGATGAAACTGGAGCTTTGTTTAATAACGCCTAATCAATTGGAAGTAAAACAAAAAAAAAACAAATTGTTTATTTGTTGGTGATTTTGGAGGAAGTTATGTATCTTTTATAAAGAGGACACGTCCAATTTATACTCCTAATCCTCATTGATATGAAATCAGTCACAATCAATTTTGAGATCTCCCCATTTATATCTATAAATCAAACAAAAATCAAATCAAATCTTTTGGCTAAGCTGTTATATAAAGACAATTGACATTTTTTTTTAAATTATAAGATTTCTAAAAATATTGAATCATAAGAGCATTTTCGATGTATGCTTATAAGGGTGATTGGTAAGGACTATAACTTTATGTTTTTGACTGTAATATTTAATCTGTAAATTTATTTGCTGTAGTTTTGGTTGATGTAGCTCTATAAAACACTTATTTTTTGTTTTAGAAATAAAGATTTCTACAGCCATATTTCAGTTTTGTAGAGATTTTTTTTGTGAGATTTTTTAGAAAAGAAAAACTTGATTAGTTGACATATATGTCTCTGAACCAAATTTTGGCTTTCTAAAACATATACAGTCACAACCAATCATCACCTATATAAGTTTTTCTAATGTATATGACTATATAATAGAGTCCTTTTATTTTAGAGAAAAATATAGAAAAATGTTAATTTTTGTCTCTATATTTAGATGTGAAAATAGCATATCTTTTATATTTTCCACTATAAATAGAATAACTCTATCATAAAGTCATAAATTGGAATAAAATTCACCTCTATAATAGAGATTTTCTGATTTAAAAAAAATATAGAGATAAAAATAGAAGTGGGTCGGAGATGATCTAAAAGAAACAATAAAAAAATATTTGTCACTGTTGTTAATAAAAAACGAAAATATTTGTTACAAAATAATATTTGTTGTTTCAACTGACTAGGTTTTTTCTTGGTCTAATCAACTGACTAGGTACTATCGAAGTTGCTCTTGAAAATTTTAGCTTAGAATTTATGTGCTGTTAACTTTTTACAAAACTGTATTTTTCTAGTCATGTTTCATTTATGATGTTTATAGGTTAATTTTCTTGTAGAATAAATAGATAGTAAAATTTCTTTGTGATAGTCTGCCATTATGATTGATAATCTTCACTTTGGAGTTCATCACCTTCTTTTTCTGGCACTTGGAATGTACATTATTTCAAGAGGTAGTTTATTGCAGTAACATTCTCAGTCTAATGAAAAATTATCCATCTGTGTTTCTCCAGATTTTTATATAACTATTATGTTTTATATCTTATAGTCTATTTTAGCCTGGATATCCGGGTCGTCGGATCGAGTCCTTTCGGGTCCGACTCTTTCGGATGTAGAAGTTTAGGATCTGATAGGATAATTTCAAATTATCGGTTCCAGATTGATTTGGATTGTACTGGGTTCGGGTCGGATTTTAGATAATTGGACCCATTCGGATAATTAGAATTTATCGCTTCGGTTCTGGGTTGGGTTCGGATTCGACCTAAAATTTACATAAAAATACAAAAAAATATCTGAAAATTTATATATCCAAAAATATTCAAAATTTGTATTTTTATTATACTAAAATGTGTATATATATTAAACTATGCGAGATACAACAATAGTTGGTTGTTTCCTATTGGTTGATCTCTTATTATTAGACAAATAACCCTATTTCAATTTCCTTCTGATACATTTTATTTAATTTATATTATTAATTCGGGTACTCATCGGATTTCGGGTGGTCGGATCCAAAATCCTTGGATCCTCTACAACAAGATCCGATAAAGTAATTTGATCGGGTCGGTTTCGACCCGTAACAAATTTTTTCGGATCGATTTCGGGTCGGATCTTCGAATCTGGGTAAAATGTCCAGATAGTCTACTCGATAAAAGAAAAGATCTCATAGTCTACCAACAATGCAACTTAATTTTTTTTTTTTTGAATAGATAGATAATCATAGTCACGTTTGATTTCAACCAATGATCCGATAGCCCCACACTATTCAAAATTTCAAACCCCATTGAGTGGATCTAAAGCTTAATTCAATTCAATTAAGGTTGTATATATTGAATTTATCTTTCTAATTTTTAGTGAACAATCTTTGTTTCAGTGTTCGACTGTAATGAACAGCACATTAAACTAGTGAAAAAGCATTAAACATGTGGAAAGAGTGAGATCAATTTCTAGTACATAGTGAACAAAGAAGTTCACAAACTTAAAACACACTATTTGTAAAATTATAACATTCAATTGGTAAAGGCAAAATAGAGAGTTACGTACACTATTAAAAAAAAATCAACATCACTAAACCATACATGCAAAATCTTGAGCAAATCATTACCTTTCTTCATTTAGACTGTTTCTTTCTCTATTTCTCAATGATTCGGCGAAAATCAATTAACCAAAAAAAAGTGGAAAATGATCAGAGGGTAAGAGGATCAACTTCAGAGTTTCTATCCTTCATTGGACTCCACTCTTCTCCCTCTGCAAACAAAACATAAAGAGCTCCTTAGTAGTTCATTACCACAAAAATGAACACTACAACATGTATAATAAGACTGTAAGAGCAAAGGAACGCACTTGGCTTTTCGGAGATGACCATAAGCCGCCGTTGTAATATGGAAGCTACGAAGAGGAAGATTGAGCACATACCAAACATGATCGTGATTGGAAATGCATCAACCTGCACAACCACAAGATTAAAAACAAAACAAAGATTATGTTAAGAGGATGATGACTGGACTTATTCTTACGTTGTACAAGACGATGCAGACAAATATGTTGAGCGGAACACGGAAGAAATTCATTATGGTGCTTCTTGCTTCTTCAGGGATATACTGTGATCTCATCTTCATGATCGATGGCCAAAAGATTCCAACACAAGCCTCGAAAACACAGAAACCAAGTAGTTGAATGGAGCAAGTCAAAGACAAGCCTTCCTCTTTCACCTTTGATGGCGTCACCAAGACCTGACCAAACATGTTGTTATTATAGGGTCAATATGCATATAAAAGATTGTATAAACCTAAGAGTTTAACAGCGTAGCTTCACATACACTTGTTGTGATGGGAAGCAGAAGAGAAGCAGCGGAGACTAGAAAGACAATTTGCATGTAGTTTTCGACTCTGAGAGATGAACGAGCCATGAGACGAGCGGCAAGAGAGCTTCCCAACATGGAGGCCAACATGAAGGTCGCAAATACGAAGCCATGTGGAATTTCTTCGTCGTTTGGGCTCAGAGCTGGTGTCCACAGGAAAACAAATGTGTACATCGAGGCTTCAAAAAGAGATTGAATAGCCCCTAGCAATGCAATCTTCTCATCTGAGAAATCATCCATAGATTTGTGTTAGTGACAATGCGGATACAAAGCTTACAGTTCTAATGCGAGAATGTACGAATGAGTTATTAAGAAGCCTTTAAATCAACGCTGACTTTGAACCTGCCTGAAGCTATGGCTATGGCAGCAACTTTGAACTGAGTCAGCAGATCTTTACTGTCCGATGGATCTCCATAATTCTCCGACCATGTTGACAAAATGATGGCCATTCCAATCGCAAGAATGCATGCGGCGGCGTCAAAGGGAGCTACAGGGCCAAATGAGAAAGTATCGACAAGAAGGTTTCCAAACAACCCGGAGAGAATAGCGACCAGACCATTTCCAAGGAAAACCGCCTTAGAGAATGTCAGTGACAGCCACTGTTGGTCAAAGTTCCTCTGTTCATGGTTGTTCAGGAAAGCAAAAATTTCACATCAGATATGGTTAAACTAAGATAAGCTTCCAAAGTCTTTTCTCTCTTTATCATTAACCATTGTGTAAACATTACAAATGAGTTTTGATACATTCCAGAACAATTTGAAGTTTAGAAATGATTGTTTCTGAGATACTATGGAATTTGCAGGCAGCCATCAAGAACTGACTGTGTTAACTATGCTACTCATCACGCTAATGGAGGGGCATACATGGCTTGTTGGAGTTAGACTATGTTTCTATCAAACAGTTAACAAGCATCTAAGAGAATTTCCGCATTAATCAAACTATGCTTGAGAAAAAAGAAAAAGGAGGTGACCTTGTTATGCTCAGCAATGAGCCAAGATTCAAAGGCTGAAAACAAGAGAGAAGTAGCAATACCACCCAAGATACGACCAACCATCAAAACTCTGTACTGTGGAGAGTGCTTGGTGATGCAGCTCAATATGTAAACTATGCAGTAAGTAACACATGCCCTCTTTCGACCCCTGAATCCAAAACACATACAAAGATGTTATTTTCGGTTAAAACTCAGTTTCTCCCCTGATAACAAGCACTTGAAGTTAAATAAGAAAAAGAAAAAAGAAGGAAAGAAAAGCCTAACTGTTTGTCAGCGAGAGATCCAACAATGGTACCAAACAACATGGAGGAGCCAAAACCAGCGATGAAAAGCTGACCAATATCTCCTTTCCCGAAACCATAAGTGCTGTACAGGTAATACACATAAGGCCCCTGAAGCCAATCCCCAGCTGTAACAAACACAAATCAAGTGTGTATCAGCATGAATGAATTGATCTCACATATGCACTCAAGAACAGTGATGGTTTTTCATAACAACATCATCTTCTACAAATTGATCAAAAATCACAAATAAAACGAAACTTGTTATCTATCAAGTGATTGATCACTCGCCCTATAATTCCATCAACCTAATCTAAAATCTCTGATCTACGAAACCTATGACTAAACCTAGTGCATAAAACGAGATTAATCTACTAACAATTGGTACCAGATTTAACATGATCGGACAGACTACATGAAATCGTAAACATAAACTGCATCGGGATTCGATCTAGTACAGAAGAAGTCTAGAAATCGCGAAAACTACTTTAGATCGGATCCGTAACAGGAAAATCGCAATCGAAATTGCAGGTGCGGATGAATCAACAGAGCTGATCCCTTCGATATAGAACCTTCACAATTAGAAAGGTATGATGCGTAGAAAACGATAAGAGTAATGGAGAGGTGGTACCCATCATGATAGAGAAGACGACGAGGTAATTGTTCTTGAAGGAATTGAAGGAAGAAGAAGTGTTGATCCGATCCTTGTTCGTCTTGCTCAGCTCCAACGCCGCCACTACGGCAGCCATCACCCCGAAAACCAAGTAGTAGAATACCTCCATTCTTGCTTTCGCTTCTCCTCTCACTCTCAGAGTTGGAGACAACTAGAAGAAGAGGAAGAAGAAGGAGTGGAGAAGGCGTGTGCTATTATACCAAACCAATTAACCGAGCTTGGGTATATCTGGTGCAACGCGGTTATGATACACGTCAGCGTGAGCCGGTGATTAGAAATATTTATTCCATAACATTTCAAGATCATTATCGTATAATCAAATGTTTATAACAGTGTAGTATTTTATTACTGAAATTTCCATTAGTCGAATAGATTGATTCAATATTAATGTTTCTACTTCACAAAATTTGGTTGAATCCCAATAAAATATGATTTACTACAACTTATGCAGATTAATAATAAAAATAAAGTTATAAAAAAAAATTGGTGAAGCAAGAATATTTTCACAATTTGTTTTATAATAATCAAATCTGTGTTAAAAAATAAAAATGTATAGTGTTACTTAGATTTTAGCTACAACTTCTCAGATTCTAAATTCTATGTTTGAAAACCGGTTCAAACCAAAAAACTAGAACTCCATCTTTTGGTTTATACATTGAATTGACACTAAGCAATCAAAGAGGCTCTTGCCATTGCCAAAGCACCTTCATAGCTCCGGTTTGCACCAATAAACCCACTCATGTGCACAAACACGCATCCTGGAATTGAACTTTCCTCAGAGAGCTTCTCTCTTTCTAGGCCCCTCCATGAAATTGGCAGAGCTTTACGGCTCTCAAACTTGTCCGGTGAAACCGAAACCGCCTGGATTCTCCAGTTTTCGCTTCTATCATCCTGCACACAATCCACATACAACACATTCATTGGCTTTAAGAGTAATAAAGGTTACGAAGAAATAGTTAAGATCATTGCATAAACACCTGGTACAAAACATATTTTATTTGAGGATCAATCTTCATCTCTTCCTCGAGCTCGAATATATGGAGTTTCCACTGTCAAAATGCACGAAAACTCTTAACAAATTTCAAAAACTAATCCCACAATATTATCAATTGTGTAACCCGTCTAGCAAAGTTCTAACCAGGCCTATATGAGATTATATGTAAAAGAGCTAGTCTTAACATACTGGGCATTGTTTACGGAGCTTCATGATCTCTCCACTGGAGTCTATATTATGCCGTTCTGCCAGACACTCCATAACAATTGACCGAGCTGGCAACCATGATTTCGCGTGAAAATGAACACACTAATCAAAAGGTAGAGCACACAATAAGTATATAGGTTAGTATTGGCTGTATTCTCAATTCATTCTCAAAAAAAAGGAAGGAAATCAAACAGATTCCGACACTAATCAGTTATGAAACAAGGACAATATTGGCTACTAGCAATATTTCCTTAGTTTCTATGTCTTCCAAAAAGGATCAGAGCCAAATGATTATATGGAATTGGAATGAGATACAGAAGGGCAAAAGAAACCTCTAAGAACTCAGAGCCAGCAAGTTCCATTGCTCGATGAAAGGCTTCATCTTCTTTGCCACTAGACTGATCAGGCTCAGTCCAGTCTAAGTTCAACCTTCCAATCCTACGCGCCAGGCTTGTGTTGTTTACATATCTTGGAGACTGTTCAGTATCATACTGATGGATTCCGTTGTCAATAGCATCCACCGCCTGCAATTTTATTCAACAACGACGAGTCACCTTAAAATAAACAAATGAAAAAACATCACTATATACATATATATATATATATAAAAGTTCAACAATTGCTCCACGATCTCTAACATCAAAAGTGCATTCTCTTTCTCTGTTATGCCCATCATAGAAAGAAAGATTACCTCAATGAAGTTTTTGTACACAGCTAGAAACAAACGCTGCACATCAGGATGGTTCTGATCAAGCCCAAGCTCCTTAGCAATTATCTCCAAGCCATAGTGCTAATAAAAGGCAGAATCATCATCATCAGCACAAATCCTCTCTACAAGGCCCACCAAAAATCTCAAGAATGCATCTTCTCTTCTTACCTTATAGATAAGCCCAGCACTACTGAGTTTAGTATTAAACCCATGTCCAAACACTTCGGTGAAGCCTTTCTGGTGATGGTCATAACGTTCACTCTCGGGATCATACTCACCTCCAACATCAAGAGCCGCATCAAGCTTCTCCAATACCTTCGTAGACACATCACTCACCAATCAAGACTGTAACTTTACGATTAAAAACAAGCCCCCAAATTGAATCTAAAGGTAGAAACTTTGCATAGAGAAACGCTCAATTAGGTTGGTTGGTAGACCGAAATCGAACCTGATGATCTCTGGTACGGACGATCTGGGCACCGGAGAATCTGGTGGAGAGGCGAAGCATGAAGCAAGCTAAGGTTTCGTCGCAGTGGAAAGTTCCGTTATGCGTCCCGACCCGTCTCGTCGAGAAACTCGCTAGGAAGTTTCCAGAACGTTTCGGAAACAGAGCATGGTTCCAGATTCTGGTGCGGAACAGAGCTCTCGACCCAAGCATGGCTGGAAAGAGAGAGGATAAATGGTCAACGACTAAAACCCTTGACGTCGTCGCGGGTTTATGCTCGACTCAAACGTCGTCGTTTTATTGGCCTTAGCTTTGTTAAAGCGATGTCGTTTAGTTGCCTTTCACTTTTCCCCACGATTTGTGTTTTTTTGGAGAAATTTAATAGAATATGCATGAGAATTTTAATAGATTTGCATGGAAATATTGATCCGAGATTCCGATCGATAAAAAATAAGTTGTTAACATCATAATAGATTGATGGCTAACTACGTTATTGGAACATATTCGATACATTATATGGACTTTTGGAGACATTGACGTGTAGAAATAAAAAGCATAAATATTTATTAGAAATATTAAATAACTTCAGTAAAAAACCATTAAATAACTTTGTAAATAATAGTCAGTCAGAAAAAAAAAAGATTAACAACATAACAAATGAGGTTTGTCTATATCATTGTTAATAGTCTTATAATAATGTTTTCCTCATACAAACTTTACCGCGCCAATATAACAAATGCGTCCACCAACATTAACTCCAAATACATATGACTGCAACGAAAACATAGAATATAGTTTCATAAAATTATTGGACAAGAGTGCATGTCTTGGTTACGTCTGAGTAACGCAACTCATGCAAGTGGATAGAAAGCTAGTCTGGCCAAGCCACACATTCCTTCGGGTGCATCAACGTCTCTCTTGATTCTCATGTAACCATTCTCTCCCCAGGATTCTCCCCATGAGTTCTTCAGCAACCAGTATTTAGTCCCTTCTTCACTTATCCCGTAACCAACAATCGCAACCGCATGACTCATCTCCGTCCCGCATTCACCTTCAAACACCCCACCTGAATAGTACTTAAACGCAGCCCCTGACCCATCTATCACCGTGGAAACAGGCTGTTGAGACACCGCTTTTAGCAATGCTTCCTCGTCATTACTTGGAACGGTTTCGTATCCGCTGATTGTAGCAGCAGATGATTGTGTGTTTGAACCACATGTCTGTTGTGCTCCCTGGTAGGGATAGTTATCTTCTGTGGTGATTCCTTGGTTGTTGATTATGTACTCGAAAGCTTTCGACATTATCCCTCCGCCGCATCCTCTGTTGTAGTCTGTGCTGCAATCCACAAGTTGCTGCTCTGAAAGAGATATGAGCTCTCCTTTAGCAATCTTCGTTATGCCTTCCACCGCTGCCACGGCCGAGAAAGCCCAACAACTTCCTGTGACATTTCCATGATTCGTTTTCTATACACTTTTGACATTTAAAGAAGAAAGAAAAAACGACCGTGACATGTATCCTATTGGTTTATATGTCTTCTGTTACTACTATTTGGAATTAAAATTGAACTATAGGTTCTCACACGCGCAGTGGCGGACCTAGGTTTAATTTTTAGGGGGGTCATAAATTGGTCTTTGGCCCAGCATAAACAAAAAAAAATGAAAAACAAGATTATAAAGTGATCTAAGAGGAATTGAACCAGAGAAAGGTGGGTCATTAGTTGAGAGAATGAACCAAATAAGCTATTGGATCTTTCATTATCTATAGCAAAATGACTGAATTATAAATTTAATCTGGGTCATAGGTCCGCCTCTGCACACGCGTTCTTAAAGTGTAAATAATTTTTATATAGAATTTAAATTTTATGAAAACCGAATGTTTTAACTTTAGTTTTTGTTTATTTATAAACCGGTTTGATTTTTCTGATTCGCTTTCTATATTTTTGAAATGTAAAGAACAAAAATGCTAATTATGGACCCCGCCATGTAGCCTACTAGTTTTTTTTTGATGAAATGCATGTTGTTAAAAGAATAATAAAGAGTATTTTAGTTCGTGACAAAAAAAAAAAGAGTATTTTAGTTACCACATCCGCCTTGGTGCTTAATGGATGTAACAGCCCCCTCCTCTCTCCAATCCATGCTTTCGCCGGTTTCACTGACATCTTCATATCTATACGACGACGTTGTATCCGAATTTATACTGGTCATACCTTCGGGTACCACTAGCCCCATGTACCTCGCTCGAAACTCCTCGTCGGTGAGATCAGAGAACTGGTTGACATCCAACTTGTACGTCATGTTTGTATTCATGTTGAAGTTCTGAACGAACTCCAAGTTCTTCTTAAAGATCTCAAACCTATTTGTTTTTTCAGATTCATCGAAGTAAACACGATGGAAACGAGACATCCATTGCTCATGTTTATCCTTGGCAGCAGAAGCTTCAAAGAGTCCCCCACGAGAAGTGGCTCCTGAAGTTCTGAAACTCAGAATAGTTGCTAGGATCAAGAAAGTGATCGAAGCCATTCTTGCAAAGAGAAATTGTATGAAATGTTTTTTTTTTAATTGTAAAAAGTTGTGGGTTTGTATGACTTGGTTGCCAAGAAAAGTGTATTAGAAGGTGGTGTTATATAGAGACTATGAACCGCGTGGTGGCATGTTTTCTTGAATTTTCTAACGCAAGTTTTTCTAACGCAAGTTTCGCTAGCTTATCGTTGGTATTAGTTTCTACACGCTACGAAGTCAAGTAAATGGCGAACAATTTCAAATGTGTTAGCGCAATCTGCAAACGTGTTCTGGGGGTTGGGCCATAATTTCCAATGGGTTAGCGGCTTAGCGCATATCATTCGGATTGTTCGGTCCAATTATTTATCCGACGGTGAGCGTATATGAATCGAACCTCATAATATCGAGGCTTGGTAAAGTGTATAGTCTGATTAAGCTGATTTTTTTTTAATCCTAAACATTTTTATACAGAACTTTGGGAAGTGATAGCGATCGAATCTGACATATAAGTCAGTAGTGTCTTTGTTGTAGTAATTAGCCCAAAAACAATACATAACTATATATTGTAAAAGTGTAGCATTGTTGTAGGTCGTCGTCCTATATGGTCGAGTCGTTGCATATGAACCCTTTTAAGTCATTTTAAAAGTCATGTTCAGTTATTAATCATCTTAGGAGGACTTACATATTCCACATGTTGTGGTAAGTACCAACTAATTATACGTATGAGTTTATTTTGTTCTTCTCTTCAACGTCTGGTCAAGGAGCATAGCTCAAAAAGGGTTTTAAATTCAATGTAAATCAACCAAAATTATGTTTTGACACTAAAGTAATATAAAGCTATATTCTAGGGTGGTGCTGGCTCCACAAACTTGGAAATCGCGATGAAATTTTCAGTCTGTTTTTTCTCCTACTTTTCCGAAACCGTGTTACAAAACTCCGATGAAAATTAATAGTCAGCGGGACGCATAACAGGTTCGAAGTGCATGTTCAATTATTTAAGTTTGGGCTAATCTTGTTTACAGCTCAATGTTAACTCATTAAGTAGTTGTAGGTCTTGTGTCGATGTCCATTTCTATGAACTCAACCAAAACCTAAACCACATGTCACATGTGAATACAAAGAATAGTCTTCCAATCATATTAAGATAAATCAATCTTAGAAACATTTCATAAAAATTAGAAAGCCTTTTTCAAAAAAAATTGTTATAAAATGTAATTTTGTAAAATTTGTTATATTGGATAATAACTTATTTTTTTATTTTGTTACCAAAACATAAAAACAAACCTAAGGGGATTAGTGGTAGTTAATTTTATGTTGAGTTTGTTGATGTTAAAGTTGAGTCTATTAACTTTAAGAGTTTAAAAGTTGATAAAAAATATACAATATTAAAAATTTATGAAAATATTAAAAATTAATATATTCAAGAATGAGTTAAAACCATCTACATTTCGAACTACTAATATATTTTGGAATACATAAAGTAGTTTCCATTCCTTCTCATGACGACAATTTAATCATTTACCAAAGAGTAAAGATGACTTCTCAAAATTTATACATTGATGATGATCTTCTAAACACAATTTGTAAAAAAGAAAAATTAATCAAGTTAAAATTCTGTGGATAGTTAAATATTTGAAAATTTCAAGTAAAAGTATTAATCGGTGTAAAGAAACAGTTGATTAAGTTTTCAGTTTGTTAATTTTTCTCAATATTCTCATTCGCTTTACTTTACATTATCTCATCTTATGCAACTCAACTCAACTCGACTCTACAGTTTGGGACTACTACATCGAGTATAGAGCATATATACTTAATATAAGGAGTGTGTTTGTCGAGAATAGTGATAGTAGTTAGCTTTACAATGTGTGTATAGCATAAAAGTTGTATTGTATCTAAACCGTTGATTTATTACACCTCCAATATCAAGGAAACAAAATCAGAACCGAACAACAACAACCCATCCAGTTCTTTCTATACAATCCGGAAATTAAATAGAAAAAAAGTTAACAGAAAAAACACATTGCTTGGTTTTTGATTTTGGAATGTTTCCTCTTGAAAACAAAAAGCTCAATACAAAAGAGGTACGGTACCCTTTTGTTTCCAGTTCATGTTTGTTTTGTCTTGAAACAACAGTATGTTTAGGTTTGAATTTGCAAAAGTTAGAAGTCACCTAGTAGGTCTCGAGCTCGAGCTTCGAACAGTCACACCGTGCAAGAACTTTGCATATCCCAAGAAACTCAGCTTTCCATCAGAACTCCGGATCCAGTCCTTGAGCAGAGGATGCGCATTTGGTCCCAAACTCATCTCCTGCATATGCGTAAACCCCAAGATTCATGAGAATGATCGTGGTGTTACGGATCTCAAAGATTCATGCAAAAGGATAGTGGCTTTAGGGGATCTCAGAGATATGTTAAAAGTCTCTCTACATACCTCAGCGAGTTCTTGGACAGAGATGGCTCTGCTTCCTGCACGTTCGAAGTCGTCAAACGCTATAGCTGCGATCTGTTCCCATTCTTCAAGAGCCTCTAGTTGATAAACGCTAACCGCAGCCGCACAAAACTCTTCAAAATCAAGTTTCCTATGTGCTAAGGGTTGCATCTAAGGAAGAAAAAAGAAGAGTATTACAGAGACTCAAAAAGATCCATGTGCTAGTGCTAGTGCGTGCGTGCGTACCAAGTTTAAAATGTCAGGAAGCCTAGATTCGATCATAGCATCCGTAGCATATCTTGTCAAAGCCTGCATATTACCCACAAGAGTTTGAAACTAAAGCAGTTTGAATTACCAACTGAAATCATCACACAACTGACCGTAGTGAAATTGCGAAGATACAAGGCTCCATCTTCTGGTTCCAGGAGCATGAACTGTGCTTTAAGGAACACGAGTTCTTCTTCTGGTATAGCTTTGGATAGAGACTGTGGTACAAAGTGACATCAAAATAAAATATTTTACACAAAGCAACGAATGGATCATCCTGACCACATATATATGTCAGACAAGTTACCTTAAGTGCTGCTCTTCTGAAAGGCGAAGCACGAATATAAGACCTCACCAATTTGTATATCGAAAAATCAAGAAGCAAACCAGGGTTTTCATCTCGA